>NW_008751837.1:618933-690920 GCF_000715545.1 Opisthorchis viverrini
GTACGGCAGTGAAGCATCAGTGCCAACACTGGTGTTGCTGTCATTGATGATGATGATGATGTGCGTCTCGAGTCCAGTCACAATGACCACCCAAGTAAGTCTTGGTGCTCTAAGCGTCATAAAAGCTGTCTTTGGGTGTATCAGAGCTAGTCTTTTGAGGTGTCTTTATAGCCTGTACGGGGTGTTGTCACAGATACTGCTTAACGAACCGCATATAGGCGATTGTCAACAGGCAACCAGCAAGAGACCATTCAGCTCGGTGGCATAAAGCAGTGAAAACCCCAACAAAGCCAGTCATAGCGGCTCCTGGATCCCCGGGAGTGCGCAACTAGAACCGAGTGGAAACGGAGTGGACGGTCAGTTCAACAACTTTAATTGTGCATTGATTCCTTGTTCCAGACAGCAGTCTATCGAGTCTACAGTATACGCAAATGCAGTGTATTGTTCAGCTTGTTTAAGAGTGCGAACGTTAAAAGCTGTTAGATGAACTGAACGACGATTTGAAGGATGGTTTCGAAATGCCTGTGGCCGTAGCAGCCGGATCAACTGCAGATAGTGCAGATGGCGGTAGTGGGCGGTGAACGGACCTGTCAGCTCTAAGGAATGGGCTTACAGAGATGTCATTAGCAAAGGACTGAGGAGAGGGGAAAACAACAAAAATGTTAAAGTGAAAAAGGGAAGCGTCAACGGTGGTTTGTTTCGTTTATCTGCCGTACTGTATGCAGAAACTAAGACCACCCGGTTTATGGCACCGTGCAACGGCCGATGAGGTATGAGAGTACTTGTAGGTGAGCCATTCATGGTTACACGTGAGCTGGGATATTGCCAGAGGGCGAACGTAGATGAGCGGACGATTGGGGTCCTCAACCAGACTGACTCAAAAGCCTTACCGCAAGACAGCTCTGGTTGGTGTACGGTCGTCGGAGCAGCCTGCATTTTTGAGGAGAAGGTTGCCACACAAATTTCGACCACCAACATGGAGACCGTTAGCTGGACCTCTATCTATTGACCCACCTGATACGAGGCTCTGTGATTGTCAGAAGTAGGCTCCTAAGTATCGCTCAGTGGGTTACACAATCCGTCATATCGCGACAAATTTTTTCACGACGGAGTGTTATTAAGTCGTCTCTGGCCGGGTGGTAGCTCTCAGAAGATAGAACAAATGATAATGAAAAATAACCACTCAGCTGCAACACCTTTTCAGTGCCTAGCTGTCATGCCATCCTAAGGAAGCAGGAGGGCTGGGATACTACCAGACTGCCCAAACTAAGAGAGAAGTGGAGATGCAGAGGTCGGGTTCGAGCCACGGATATTTCGGTAACTGAATTCGCATTCTAACCACTGATTCATCTCGCCTCCTTTTAGGGATAAGGTTTGCGCTTTCAACCAGACCTCATACTAACCCTTCGGTCAAACATATCAAACATTTAAACAAAATCGACATCATCCGTTTCCCCTTGTGCTCGCATAAGCCCTGGTGCTTCATTTTCATAACCCGATCGCACAGGTGGCATAGAATATTTCGAACAACAACGGTTAATGACTTCACGGATTTACTGATTGATACACAGGATCGAGGATTTCGCCCGGGTTTCCCGGGTCGGTTTTGTTCTTGTCGTTCAGCGGCTGTCGTTCACCTGAAAGGCACAAGCTAAAAAAGGGTGTAGCACTGGTCTCTTAGTTCTCAGCGCGTGGCAGTATGCTTGTCAACACAAGGACTCTCATAAATAAGTGTCTAATAGTGCTGTGAACTGGGTTCTAGAAGGGGCGTGGACAACCGTCGGAGAAAGGTTATTCCACGCACCAACTACCCGAAAGGAGAAATTTTTGCCCAATAAATATGTGCACGCTGAGCTTGAAAATAGTCTTACCATGTCCGCGCCGTGTGTTTTCTGGGTCAATGGAGAAAAACATGCTGGCCAAACCTTGTTCAAACAGGGCATAAGTAAGTATTAGGCATCCTCGAAGGCGACGATACCTCAGGGGAGAAAAGTCAAGCACCACGAGACGCGTTTCATAGTCCACGGATTAAAGGCCGGTAACCATTTTCGTAGCAACCCGCTGGACACGCTCAATGAGGGTGACGTCGTTCGTGCGTCCTGAGTAGACAGCTTGATTGGCACGTTCCAGAAGCTGTCGGACGTAGGCCTCGTAGGGTATTCGGAGGTCCATTCGAGTAATGCGGCAATTATCCGTAGAACGGCGTGCCTTTTGAGCCGGCTTATAATTATGCAGTGGGAAGGACATTTTTTGAAGAAAGCCAACCACCCAAATTCATTCTGGAGTCTATCATAATGATGTTTTCTGGTCCTTTTTCACCATGCATGTCAAAGGCATTCGCTGAGTCTCCTCTAAATGACATATAGACGCACTTTTCGTCATTCAGAGGAAGGTGCCAGTCCAACGACCACTGCTTTGCAGCGTCTACATCCATTTGGAGTGTACTGGCATTGGAAGTGTACTGGCATGGAACTCCAGGATTTCAAGTCGTCCTCAAAAAGTAGACACGGACTTACAAAATCCCTCGAGTCCTTGATGTATACCAGAAGCGGCAGTGGTCCCGATACGCGTCTTCAGGAATTCCAATGGAGACCGGCGCCGGAGAAGAGTAGGTCGAGCCTACTTTCACTCGGAATGTTCTGTCTGATAGGAATGCCTTAACCCAGTGTAGAATTCTCCCTTGAATCCCGTAAGATTCGGGTTTGTGGAGCAGCGTTACGTGTGGGACTCGATCGAATGCTTTTGAGAAGTCGGAAAATATGGCATCCGATTTGAGTCACTCGTCCTTGGCTTGAGTTAAGCTTTCCATAAATAAGAGCATATTTCTCACGCAAAATGGTTTGGGAGGAGACCGTGTTGAACTGGAGACATCAGGTTGTTCGTAGTAAGGTAATATAGGTTGGCTTGCTTCAGAATGCGTTCTATCACCTTGGACAGTATGCTAGTGAGGCTAATAGGCCTGTAGCTGCCAGGTCAGTCACCAGTTTTGTAGATCGGCATGATAATCGCTTTCCTCAAGCTAAGGGGTGGCGTTCGTCAAGCGGTTGTCGCAACTTCAGGTAGAAATGTTTTACCAGTGTAAACGACGTTCTCTCAGGATCCTTGAATGGGCCTCGTCGGGCTCCAACGCGCAGAACGGGTTTACCTTGTGCAAGAGTTGAAGAATTTCTTCCATCGTGAAGACCAAGTCGGTTAGAGGCCGTTCGTAGTTACTCCTTGACAAGACTGGGTGTGACAAGGACGCTGGGGCTGAATATAGACCTGCATAGTGTTCACTGTAAACGCCGGAATACCACTGTTGGTCACTCGTGAGCTCTCCGTTCCTGTTTTTTTGAGAAGAACGCGAATGACTTGTTTCTGCGGCGATGTCTCACGTATTTGAACAGTACACTTCTGTTTTTTTCAGGCGAGGTTCAGAATGGTGAATCGTTTCTTTATGTTCCATTGGCGGATTTCTGATCTACAGCGGCTCCGCATTTTACGAAATACCAGCTCATCTTCTGTGTCATGTGTAGTCCACTTTTTGAAAAGTGGTTGATAACTCTTTTCCAGAAGACGCCGAATCGTTTTAGGTAATTTGTGGCTCATCCGACTGCGTGCTGGATTTTGCGGGACGAACATCGCGTCAGCCTCGTGAACTTTCTGGACAATGGTCCTCTATAAGTCTTCCACCGAAGCTGGTCCCAGTTTAACTTGTTCAAGAAAGATGCGCATTCATGAAAAGCCTGCGCGGCAGAAGTTTCGAAGCCACATTTGAGGTTTGGGATTTCCGGCCCAATAGCAGATGAAGTCAAAGGTCACCACACAGTGGTCACTGTGTCCCAGTGGAGGAGTGTTAATTATCACCTGATCAACGAAGTGTCTTTCACCGGTGACGACCAAATCCAGGAGGGGTGGTAGTTAGCCTGAGCGGTATCTGCTGGGTGTAATAACATGTTATGCCCAAGCGCTCCGTTGAACGACTTCGGTAGCAAACAGTCCACGTGATTCGACGCGCTGGAGCTTCATTCAGGAGGCATTGGAGCGTTGAGCTCACCTACCAGCAGGAAATGGGTGAAGTGGTCGCTAGAGGAAAGTTGCTCAAGGGTTCATATGAGAAACTCGAGGGTAGATCACAACGAGGAGAGAATCGGATCCGCGCAGCAGAACTTGAATCCACAGTGCAGCGCAAAACGGTGAAGGAGTGGTATCAGAGAGGACAACAGGGAGGGACAGGGCTGCGTGTTAATGCAAATCAAACCCACCAACCCTCCCTTGTTTTGAGTCAGTTCGAAAAAGAGTAACCGTTTATCGGGATCTCCGCGTCAGAGATATTTGGTGTGAGCCACGTCTCTGTGAGTGCGATTTTGGGCGGCTGTTCAAGGCAAACTGACTATTTAATATCGCAAAGTTTGTTGAAAAGGCTGAGGCAGTCTGTAGACAAGCTGCCTTCGAAGGCGAGGAACCGAGAGATGTGCAACCAGAGAGGTTAGCAGATTTAATGGCTGTACGCCGGACTTGAATCAAAGGCTTCGAAGGGGCCTCTGCGGCTCCCAAGATCCCTCGAGCCACAGCGCAAGGTCGATTAGTAAGGATTATTTTGAACATGCTCGACTCCATCACTTGGAGATTAATTTCGAGTTGTGTATCCCAGGTAAAGTCCTATCTAAGTGAAACGCGTCGACACGCGCTTCGCTACCAATATTCAAATACATGTATCTCTCCGGGTCGACAGAGTTGTCGAACCTGTGATCATTCATACGGACGATCCAGATCCCTTGTGAAAATTGCGGGTCATCGTCGATACGAATTTGCCTCCAACGCATTAGGCGTTTCTCGCACACCAAGCAATGTGAACAACGGATTTCAAACAGATCACTGATAAAGGAGTTCCCCGGGGAGAACTCCGATCCGAGATCCAGCGGAGCGTATCGACGCAGATTCCACAGAGATGTCTATTGTGAGAGGCTTCGTGAAGTCAATAAACAACATGCCAACCACATTTTGGAAGCCCTGGAGACAACTCACTACTACCGTGTAATATTACTCCATATGGAGTTTATCAACCGAGTGGTTTTGGCGAAAACAGTACTGGTTTTAATGTAACATTTCATCCACCTTCCGGTGATATTGTAATCGCCGTGATAATTGTCCCATGATTTTGCTAAGCATACAAGCCAGACTAGCTGACCGATAATTTACTGGTATTTCATAATACCGGATTCGAACAGTTGACTGACAACCACGGTCTTCTATTCGAAAAGGAGATAAATGCAAAGACCTGGTCGTGGCAGCTAGACCCGTGAAGGTTAGGAGTGAAAGCCATCGGGTCCGGGCGGTTTGTGAGTCAAGGAGGCGCAACTGATGAAGCATACCGCTTTCAGCGACGTCACGCCCGCGATAATGACGGTAATGCCTCTGTTCATTTCCAGATCTGGACTTAACAAGCCAGCGTTTTCGGGAAAACAACCACCAAAAGCACGCGAAATGTTGTGAACCCCAATAAGCCCAAACGCGAAATATTTACAGTGTCTAGGGTGAAAACACTGAAAATTCCAACGCCTTCCGAACACGGCAGGGAGATCGGCATTCGGTGGATCTGATTCATGATTGGCTGTTGGGTCCATATTTTCGACCAACCAGAGCTCGGATTGATGCTGGGCTGGCAAGCAGACGATCGCGTCCGAGTTAGACCTCTTATCCGCAGCGCAGCCGAAATGAGAGCGGTAAAGCAGTTCCAGTGAGGGTTTTCAGTGTGCTTGCACAGCCAAAAGTCTTCATGGATTCGGGTAGGGTCGACCTGATCCACTGAGATTGGACAAAGCCACGGTAATCTGCGACAAACAGCGCCTTGTTTTCGTTAGACTCGGCCTCGGTGTGAGGAGAGTGAATTTTGGGAACACCATAATCAAGTCGTTTGCGTTGGTATGGGTGGAACAGACGTCCTGGAGCCTGTTCAGACCCGAGTGTAAAATTTTCATCAGAATGCACCATGTCGATACACTGATCCTAAACATCTCTGCAGTGGTGGCGGCTTTCTCCAGTACAGTTTCCGGTTCATATCCAATTTCGTTACAGCAAAACTGAACTTTGACACTGAACTGAACAGACCCGTCTAAGCGGGGACATGGGCCCCAGGACGGATCGAAAGCGTCAGTAAGGACCTGGATACCGTATGTCATGTCCCCACAAATTTTTAACGTCCATTGACTGGGAATACCAGATTTGCAGCATCCATCACCTCGTGGATGGGCGTTTTTCAGACTTTCAGGGTCTTTGTCGTGAAGTGCATCAACACTGTCCCGCGGTAACACCAAGAGCTCTTAACGACTTCAAAGTGATCATCTGGGATCCCCAGTGATTGTATTGAGTTGAAGGTATTTGAGCTTGTTACCCCTGCATCTGCAGGTTAGGGACTACGACTACGTGCCAATTAAATTTGCCCTGTCGACTGCAGGAGAGTTGAAATCCGCGAGGACAAGGGACTGGCATTTTTGGCTAATTGCTACAGATCAGTAGAGAAGAGTTGTTCGCGGACCGGCTTCCCTATGTCCGCTCCTACATTTCTATGGAGGTGACCACTTTGACAAAACAGGAATAAGTGATGTAAGCGGCAGCGTAAATCCCACGAGCGTAAGCGGCACCTCCATTACGCTCTGTGCAATCTGCCCAGAAACAAAGCGCTTCGAGCGAACCAATAGGATGGAGATCGTGAGATGGCTGTGGAGGAACCGGAGGTGTGCCTTTTTTGCATTGTTACAGGACAATCAGGGTAGAATATTTTTTCCCGAGGCTCTTTAACTCATCATTAAGGTTATTAATTTTAACCTCACAGATATTTCCGTGATGATTTAAGCATAGCTCTGCTTACCTTCTGAAGTCCTCAACAAAAACTTCCTCGAACAACCGCGCTTCCTGGCATACCACGTTAGGCAGATCATTGAGCTCAGTGTCGAACAGGTTCAAAAAAGCTATGGTGAAGCATACTGGTTCGCTGATACGCAGCATAGCGGCGAATGCGTTAACAAAGCCATAACTCTACTTTTTTGCAGATGTTGCCTACAGATGCAGATTCTAGGCAAAATTTGGAAAGGTGGTTCAGCGGATATGGGGCTATGCTTAAAGCCGATTTTGAAGCATAGTATCTGTTGAAACTTAATGTAGACGGCGCAGTTGGATTGTGGCCTTTGTGCTTAATCACGCGCGAAATGGCTGTCAGTTCATCAAAAGTGATGTATAGCAGTGGTTTAGTTCCTCGGGGTCACAGTTAGGCCGGAATTGTGAGGTTGCCTCTGTGGACTCCGAGATACCAACGAAGATGGAGCAGCTTTCCTTTGTCAACGAACTGTGATTGATTGTCTTTTTTGGACACAACTTGCGAGACTAATAGGATTTCTGGTAATTTTAATTGCCGCTATATCTGGCATTGGGCATCAACGTTTGGCCTTGAGTCGCGACCAACAAGAAGAATCTAGTTCCCTGGTTTCAGATGTTGGGCTGGAGATGGAGATGCCAGTAGCTGGTTTCTGCACGGGCCGTTGGCTGAGAGTTGTGCAGTGCCTGAAGTATGTCCGGAATACATTCTCACCCTCGTAATCATATTCAACATAGCTTACTTCGGCTGTCCGTCCCAAATTCCCGGTGGACACCTATGCCCACTGTTAAATATGGGACCTATTAGTGTTCTCTTTTGTAGACAACAAAAACCACTTGGTATATCAGGAGGTAAGAAAGAGACACTAATAAAACTTGTGTTTTGAGGGCGTGAGGTTATCACCTTAATCAAGTCCAATATAGTGCTAAAAATAGAAGCGTTCAAACGAAGGACTTATCGTTCTGAGTGCAAGTTGTAATAGTTCCACCGAGTTCGTTTGGGTGCAGGTAGTCGTGTTTCTTTTGGCAGATTCTCTACTACACGATCCTGGTTTTCGGTGGTTCAGCCGGTCTGTGTTCCGACGCGCGAGTGATGCGTGTGTGTGCTTGATTGTGCTCCGTTCTTATATATGGGTCGTTGCAATGAGTGGGACATGAAAACAGTGTGAAATCACCTGGTATAGTTCAAGAGGTCATGGAACGGGGGTTGACACATTGTCGCATTCATGTCATGAATTTGACGCGGGATTGTGAGACAGACAAAATGGAATGGGGGTAGTAGGTGCTGGTGTGAAATTGCTTAGAAGAATAATTAAGCAGAAGGGTAGGCGTTACAGACCTTCGCTGTACACGATAGTCTAATCCAGTGGCAAAAGACATCCCCCACCACCAAAATTTTTAATGTTGTGGCTTCACAGTGCTCGTGTTTGACAGCTATGAAGCCGCAGTTGGCAAAGCATCTCTTTCTATTTATTTGATGCACTAATAAGAATGTGATTGACAGTGACTCTGTTTCCCATATCTCAAAAAGCATTTTCCCTAAACAATAACTCCGAAACAAAGAAAGGTACAACAAATTCAGTCAATTATATTCCTTTACACAAACCTTTCAACTACCCACCATTATAACAGCATTTTGTCGACAGTGGGGAATCGGTGTAGTAATTTATTGGTTCACATTCCTGGTATAAAACATGTGTAAATGTAACTGGATTTCAACCTACATACCATAATGTGACGCAGAGTTCGGTAGAACTGAAGAGCCTTGCAAGACTAGCTGAGCTGGGCTGTTATAAATCACTGGAGAACTATCTCGTAGAGCGCCCTTTCGGCTGATTTCTTGGTCGAGGGAAATATGAGTTTACGGGATGTGTTAGTACTGCGTGCACCCTGACCCTGTGAAAGCGCTGGCGTGTCTTCTTCACGCAGGAGCAAAGTTGGTGAGCACAGCAGTAGCCGCGATGCCATAACAAGTTTCAGAGACGCCAGCAATCAGCGCAGTCAGTCGACAGGACACAACAAATACAGCAGACACTTCTACATCCCATACCTCTTTCGAAATTTTTCCGCTTATTTCCGATAAATCGTTTTACGTCTTCGAAGTCCGCCTCATAAAGTAACAGGAGCAGTTTGCTGGACGATGGTTTTATAGCTACCGAATAATTGCATGGAACTGTTGCACATTAAAGCGTGTGGCGCCCTGGTATTTTCCGCATTAGGTAGTGATCGCCCCCCTCGTTAAATGTTCCTTTGGATCTTGGAGGAAAGTGAGGGATTACATGCATTCGTATTACATTTACACGACAATCATGATAATCGCTTTCCTCAAGCTAAGGGGTGGCGTTCGTCAAGCGGTTGTCGCAACTTCAGGTAGAAATGTTTTACCAGTGTAAACGACGTTCTCTCAGGATCCTTGAATGGGCCTCGTCGGGCTCCAACGCGCAGAACGGGTTTACCTTGTGCAAGAGTTGAAGAATTTCTTCCATCGTGAAGACCAAGTCGGTTAGAGGCCGTTCGTAGTTACTCCTTGACAAGACTGGGTGTGACAAGGACGCTGGGGCTGAATATAGACCTGCATAGTGTTCACTGTAAACGCCGGATACCACTGTTGGGTCACTCGTGAGCTCTCCGTTCCTGTTTTTTTGAGAAGAACGCGAATGACTTGTTTCTGCGGCGATGTCTCACGTATTTGAACAGTACACTTCTGTTTTTTTCAGGCGAGGTTCAGAATGGTGAATCGTTTCTTTATGTTCCATTGGCGGATTTCTGATCTACAGCGGCTCCGCATTTTACGAAATACCAGCTCATCTTCTGTGTCATGTGTAGTCCACTTTTTGAAAAGTGGTTGATAACTCTTTTCCAGAAGACGCCGAATCGTTTTAGGTAATTTGTGGCTCATCCGACTGCGTGCTGGATTTTGCGGGACGAACATCGCGTCAGCCTCGTGAACTTTCTGGACAATGGTCCTCTATAAGTCTTCCACCGAAGCTGGTCCCAGTTTAACTTGTTCAAGAAAGATGCGCATTCATGAAAAGCCTGCGCGGCAGAAGTTTCGAAGCCACATTTGAGGTTTGGGATTTCCGGCCCAATAGCAGATGAAGTCAAAGGTCACCACACAGTGGTCACTGTGTCCCAGTGGAGGAGTGTTAATTATCACCTGATCAACGAAGTGTCTTTCACCGGTGACGACCAAATCCAGGAGGGGTGGTAGTTAGCCTGAGCGGTATCTGCTGGGTGTAATAACATGTTATGCCCAAGCGTTCTTTAAATGGTCTTGTTTCGCGTAATATTGAATTTGCGCGATGGAGAAGAAGAGAAGGTGTCCGTCTGGGAAGAGATTTTGGAGGAAACGCTGCAGTTGGTTATGCTATTCGGCATTGTTGTCTTCCGACTATATTTCTAAGATTTAGCTGTAGGCTTCCATCGCATGGAGAAACTTTTTGACGGTGAATGATTTTGTCCTTCAAATTTTCTAGGTCACAAGGCAGTTCGCTGGTTAGGCGGGATTACGGAGGTTCGCATGTGATCCCGTGTAGTCAGCCTAAGGTTTCCTTCCATTTGAATTGATTTATGTGAAATAACTGGTAATGTACAATCTTATTTGGCCTCGGCTCAAGAGCTGTCTCTTGGTTCAGTCTGCAGAAATTGTTGGTAATCATTGGCGTACCGTGAAAGTTGATGGAAATCTTCATGGAGCAGATCATTCTAAACCACCGGAGTACGAGCAACCTCAAATCTGCAGTGCAACGATGATTTCACGTAAACAGTTCTTGCTCGTATTTATGGTTGGCTTAATCCAAGCCACGGACGAAGGATTCATATAGGATATCATATATATTGCATGAAATTGAAAAAATATTTGCCGACTGCTCAAAAGTATTCAGCCTAGTCCCACACGCTCTGTCGCTGGACAAGCTTGAGTCGAAAGTAATTCGACTGGTAATCACACACTGGATTTGGGTGTTCCTTTCAGACAGAACACCCTAAATGAATGAAGTCTCGACCTACTCTGCACCGGCGCCTGTCTCCATTGGAGATAGTCGATGCACCGTTTTGGGGATATTTCTATTTTCTATCGACGTCAGTGGCCTTACAGATGTAATTTCAAGTTTATGTCCACTTTTGTGGCTGACTTGAAATCCTTGGGTTCAAATGCAAGTGCCCTCCAAATGGATGTAGACGCTGCAAAGTAGTTGTCGTTGAACTGCCACCTTCCCTTGAATGATAAAATGTGTGGCCACATGTCATTTGGAGCAACTAAGCTAACGCTTTTGTCGTACATGTTGGGAATGGACGAGAAGTCATTAAGATGTTAAATGCCAAAAATTTATTTATCTGTGCTACACTNTCGCTTGCGCAGGTGTACGGAGGCTGCTGAAAAACAAGAGCAAACCCAACTCGGAAGGCTTGGCCGAAAGTTTCGATCGTATATATCGACTTGCGGATCCGTAAACATCTCTACCTTCAGAGAATCACTGTCCTCTGATACTTCGAAAGCGTACCTACTACAAGCGTGTATCCGTGTTCGATTGGATGTTTAAAGAATGCTGCCAGAAAGTATAGTAGTTACGTTGTAATCTGTAATAACATTTGAACAGCACAGAGTTCATCAAAAAATGAAAGTTGCGTGAAAGACTTACCTGGTGGAATGATAACTGGCAAAGTCGAACTGACCGATTTATTCATTGAACAACTCAGAAGTATGTCTGTGGTTCGGATACACAATTTCTGAAGTTAAATCTTCTGATGTATTCAAAACAAAGCAAATTTATTACGCTCTGATGGATGATGGCAAATTGGATGCAAAGCTTAGTCAACCACGTGAATTGGGTCCTCCGCGTATCAAGGAGAATGCTAACTTGGACATCAATTGGTGAGTTTCAAGAGATAAATATCGCCATTCTGTCGCACCTTAGACTTAGTGCTATCCTATATTCCAAGACAGTTCTGCATATTCCAGGAAGTAAATGATCCTACAAAAGTGAATGAGGGAAGATTCCAAGTTGCAAGTTTTTGAGACGTTTGAAAATATTTCCATTTGGCACACTAACGCTGGAGCAGAGTTAGGTTGGTTTGCGGTAAAAAGACAAGTATTTCGAGCAACACCCTTCAATGCAGTATCTATGGCAAACAAATCCTTCGCAACCGGGGAGATGATTAAGTAAGGGGATGTTACTGGGGCCGAGTGGTCAGAGCTTTCGTCGGTTGTGTTGCATTTATCTAGAGACACAATTCACGCCTTCTCGAGGCCTGAATGTAAAAGCGGCAAGAAGGCTCAAAGAGGCTAAAATGAAATTCAAATGCCCACGTTGTTCGGAAGGAGTGTGATCAAAATTCACTGCAAATCACAACCACGGTTCTCCATAAGTATGTTTATATGGGTCAGTACCAAGACTAGGACGGCTACAGTGAGCGTTGTTGTACATTTCTGGACCTTGAAGAAAATTGGTCAAATTTTGGCGGTAGTGTATGTGCAAGGCAGAACAAATTCTGTAGAGCAATTTTAAAATTCAAAAAGGCACAAAATACAATACTGGCTAAAATAGCATAGAAAAAATCGATACAATTGAAGAAAATGTTTAGGCTGAACGTATTGTTACACAAGCCAAAAGAACAGTGTCTAGATGGAAACAACCGGTATTTAGTAGCAGAACGTAGTAGAAAAATAAAAACAAAACGCATTTTGGCCATGGTAACACGATAAAATTATCACACGTTGGGAGTACACAAGTTCAAAGAAAACGTTGTCATCTACCCACTGGAGATACCTGAATGAGCTGTGGTGATAAAACTTTTGTTGAAAAACTTAAATACTAGTAAGAAACCTGGACCGAATGGCCTTAATACGCCAACGTATAAACAATAAACACCCATCATGCCATTTCTAAGCCATTCCTTTTTAGTAACTCACTAGAAACGGGAAGTTCTCTGGACAAATAGGATGCACAAACCATCTCATATGCTTGAGATACCAGCAACTTTCGTTTGCCAAAAGAATGTACTTTGGTCTCCACAACTCTTTGACCCTCAAAATAACAAAGAAATTTGTTGAAAAAGTGCTAAAAACTATCTACACATCAGAAACTTGATACTTTTAGTCGTTACAGTTATGGACATTAAGCGAAACCAAAGCGTAACAGAAGACAGTCCATGCAGTTCTCATGTACATTCGTTGTCACTAAAAATCTGCAAACTGGAGAGTCACAAGTCTTCATACAAATGGACTTTTTTGTTTTCCAGAAAGGCCCGTAAACTGGAGACGGTAAAATCTTTTTAGGCCAGCGTTTACTCCAGGGTACCGTCCAGTATATAATGGAGTTGTTGTTTTTCATCACCACCTTACTGATAAAACCATGCTCAACATGCTGATAGGTGTCGACAATATGAAGGCCTAAAGTGCCATTGGTAATTTTGACGACAGACTTTCGTATCAAGCAAGTTCAGAGGATTAAACTGCAAACTCTAAGTTATAACAGGCAATTTATGACTTATGTTGGCAATGGCGAAACTTTGGAATGCGGCGCAAAACATGAGTTAGTATTTGAAAACTATCCTGATAGGGTATACCAAGCTCAATGCAGGAGTAATTAGCAAACACAGCATGGAGACACGGACTTACGTATTAATAGCGCAAACCAAGATTTAAGAAATAACACTGAAGCAAACCGTTTTTTGTAAGGTACACACCAATTTGAACCTTTATTTTATGATTTTCTGTAAATATCATTGAATCAAGGAATAGGTATGCAGTTTGTTTATAAATCTATAATAAACTACATCACAAAATCTGTGGCAACTGTAATGCAATGATTATCAAACGGAGAGACATGAAGCTAGAGAGCTGTTAAATTTATGATTTTGAAGTTTGCCTACATTCAAAAGTCGGATACAGACATCGTCTATCTGAGTGTTTCTCCTGACTTCAGTGTCAGGAAAGCGTATCACAAGGACTAAACTAATTCATGAAGTTGAAAAATAATTATCTCAAAAGAAAACGAAAAAAACTAAAAATGATATATTTTTGCATGAAAGGCAGGGGCGCCAATGAAATTGTCTGGTGTAAAAAGAGACGCGGATGCGCTAAACGCAAGTAAGACGGGAGCATGTATTGGTGGCAAGTAGAATATTTGGCACCGCTCTTAGGCTTGGTCCAAAGACCGCCAATCAGTAGAATCATCGTAGAAACTGTTTAATAGTTTGTGACCTCGCAGCCTAAAAATTGCCGGAAAAGTTGATCAATAATTTTCCAGAAATTTATAGGTAACACGTTTTTACTTTCCCGACTGTGCTCTCAGTCGAACTGAAATCAAGCAGTTATGTTAGAGGTGCTATCTTCTGAGGAAGTTGAGGACAACTTTGACCAGCCATCCAAATCTGAACTCAATGAATGCATAACAGACTGAATCTGCAGCAGCACATCCGTTGTTAGTGAAACATAGGTATTATAAACCAATTGTTTTCTAAATCTTCGTACTTTTTAAAAATTAACTTATTCTGTAGCCGGTTGTCAAACAGAAACAGCTTTTATAGGCACAGATATAAACCATGCCCAGAAAGTACGGGCATTCTTGCAACTAAGCAAGCTGGCTTTAGGCGCAAATAATTATTCATCAAATGCATGTAGTTTGCCTGAAAGGAGAGAAACTGAAGAGCAAAATTTTGCCCATGTGAGTATAAGGTTTGCAAATGCTACAGAAATGATGGTGACTACGGCACTCTTTGGCGCATGGAAGAATAAATTTGTCACGATCGACGGGTAGCAGCTGGGTAGAGCAAACTTTAATCCCCCAGCTTGTTACTCAACAATATAAACCGCATATGTGTGTATAACTGTAGAATTGTACGGAATTTATGACAATGTGGACCCGAGATTAGGGTACTTACTCAACAAGAAAGGTTCGAAATTTTCACACGGTAACTGACAAACTAACAGCTAATAGAGATGCGTGGATTGTTCTCTAACTGTATGTGATGAAATAACCGGGTATTCGCATACGAGAAACTTATCTACAATATTATTCCACAGTAATAGGTCATCTGTTCACAAAACTATTTTAAATAGAAGTGGCAGAAAAATTGCGAAAACCTCACAGAAGAATTGTTTGCAACATCGTATTTTATCAAATTTGGCTCACCAAACGAACACTTTCTGGCACACCGGAGTGTAAACTCTCAGGGCACTTTTGATTAATGCAGTCCACATAGACATACATGATAGAGGAAACAAAAAGCGCCCCAATTTTGTCAAAATATACCAACATTGAAGAGCTAATAGCATATGAGAAATAACTAATCCTTTTGACAGACATCGACGTGAAAAATCTGCACTATTCAGTCAAAAGAGAAACAAAAGCAATCTGGCAACATATACGGGTAGCAAATCATTGAATAGCAGTTAAAATTCGCTAATGTAGCGCTTTTACGAAAAAATCTCTGCAAATAACAGCAACTAATGGTTGGCCTCGTGCTTGAATATTTGAACATATTGCTTGATCATGGAGAAACTAAGCAGCCGCTTTAAATTTATGGCAGCGGTAAAGCATGGAGAGCTGAAAGTCCAGCTTCACTTTTGCAGCACCTATGGCGCACGTGTTTAATTTAATCAACGAGGGTAGTTAAATATTTCACAAATGTAATAAAATAGTTGTCAGACCGTTTTGCGTAAAGTTCAATTCTATACATCTGTATAATACCCCGAAATGGTGCTTAAGATTACCTAGTCAGTGGGCTTTCAGATTTTAGCCTCTTGGTTCAGCTCACCCTGAATTCATAGACAGGACATTGAGCACTACAGATCTGTCTGCGGGCTGCTAGACAGCGCTGTATGAGTTTTGTTCAAAATTGATAAATATTGGATTTGTAGGCCTAATCAAGTTTCTAAATTAGACAAATTAGAATACTCCATTGCGCGTACCACACGAAGGCGATATAGAATTTTCCGTTTTCCAAAAGAGATATAGACAGTAGTGCTTTTTGGATGACCTCTCTCTCGCAAGAACAAAATGTATGCCTTTTAATTTCAGCTGTGTGTACAGCATATGGACATAACAAATACTGTGTCAGGTTTGCGTACCCATTTTCGCCTCATAATGTAAAGTTATTGGGGAAGATTCGAATAAAAATGCAAGCAGGCTGAAAGATCGGAGTGAAGACTCAGTAGTAACCAGCATCATAAAATAAAAAACCGTAAGTAATCCATGCATACGTGAATGCAGGCTCCGTGAAGTCAGTCAAATGGCCCGGATTAAACTCATCAAGTAAGGGAGATGTCCGAAGATAATTAGACTTATCCTACTGATTTGGGTTACAAAATGACACGCATATACTTACAAAACTAAAATAAAGCAGACGAATGATTTTTCAGGTCTATTAACCCTGGGTTAGCTAGTGAGGCCCCGTGACACGAAAAAACCCAACACATTACAATGAAGTTTAAACAAGAAAATTGTGTGATGCCAGGATCTTAATTGAAGTCAAAATAAGACTTGCATTTGTGCATCATAAATGTAACTAGGATATCAACTATTATGCTTACATCCACCTCGGTCTTAGGTTAAGACGAGTACAAGTGGATTTGTTTTGAGCCAAATGCACTGAATTGGTAGCCGAAACTAACATCCATTCAAATACAGAGGCCAAACAGATCAATGGTAATGTAGGTGATTTGAAAGATAGATCAAGCGATATATCACAAACACCAATCACTGACAGGAACAGCCTAAATTAGAGGTGACAAAATTACTACTTATTTGGAACCGAAATTTTGTCTTAAGTGCATGTATATTGCTTGTAACTGGACAAAGTATAACAGCAGACAAAAAGCCAATTGGCAAGTTAAAAGTGGTGAAGTAAAAAACAATGCGATATGAGGTATTTTTTGTGCTTGTTTAAACGTTGTTGTAACCATGTGCCCTTATATGTATAAATAGAGTACATTCTTTGTAGTTCTTCGAATATGTAATGCATCTAACGTGAATTTCCTAAGAGCTCTTTTTCCGCCCTGTCACTTTCAGTCTTTCACAAATGGCCCACCTAGGGTTAAGAAGCCTTCATTTGTACTTTTCTAGATGATTCAAAAGCATGTTATTAAGCTCTTACAAGCCAAACTGTGGTTATACAGATGGAAAACGGTATTTTTTCTGCAGGCATTCTACGAGGTATGGTATGGGAAAGCTCCATGTCTTTGTGTGGGGGAATTTTCCATAAAATTTATGCCATTGTTCGTAAAAACCGGCAACCGGGAAACTGAACTGAGTTTCATCGAACAGGCTGTTTTATAAATAGTCAGAGATTCATAGATACGGCATATCTAAAGACCGGATTCTACAAGTGTTTTAAGTTGCCCAGAAATCACTGGCGTTAAAAACTGTCTGCAATAATTCAAGAAGACACGCGAAATTGTGAGAGCTTGGGGTTTAGGAAGGTTGAAAACCCTGGAAGAATCAGAGCGCAGACTAACCAAGATTGTCTGTGGTGAATTTTTTCGCCAAATTAGGGGCGACGACCGAAATAATTAAGCGTGTACTCAAACTACCAAAGACATTTGAGGAGTAACCTGGTGCATGTTTATTGGATCTGCGCACAAAATCAGCACATTTCGTAGCAACCCTTAACAGCCAAAGTGTGTACACAAATTTGAAGTCACAATGTAAATTTAAAATGTCGCTCAAATCATCTAAACGATGGATTATTTCGATTTGCCGCATGTGTACAGTCTGATGTACTCACTGACCAAACAGGAAATGAATGTCAACCATCTCAGTCGATCTACCTAGACGAAAGCTTACAAACTTCCCAACAAAATCTTCGACTGTGTCACTTTATTCCACCAAAGCCGGTTATTTCGGAAAATCTCCCCACTGATCGACTAAACACCTGAGTTACACTCTTCTTTATCTAATTTTCGCTATCTGCTCCACTTATTTTGGTGGACATGTTTATAATATTGCTTACACAACCTGCGACTGCATACTTAGTTTTTAGTGAAGATTTCTAATGTTTAAAATTTACGCAGTCAGAGTCAGTAGTGAACCATTAATTCTGAGTAAGACGACTTGATGGAGCTAAGCCCACTTCGAAAGCCTAAGTTTATCGAACGACGGTTTTTAGTGCTCCCGTGTTTTAAAATACTATACCTTGTAAGAGCACTAGTGTTGGCAACGACTGTGTCCGGTTTCTCTGCCCAACGTATTTTACCAAGTTTAAAGCCCACATTTGTGCTGGCTTCGACTGCGTGCACAACTGTGGCAAAATCGTCCAGAGTTTTTCTCGCATATAGAGTTGAGGGATAAAAGTCACCCAATATGAAATGCTTCTGTTGGCAAGTATAACAACTGGATATGCTGTGGCTACATCAAATTGGACCCACTCAAGGTTCTGAGAAGATATCATGATGGGTTGTTAGAACTGACCGTCAGATAATAAACCCTACAAGAAATAACTGGTTATCCCTGTTTGATGTGACAAAGACTCCTTTTTGACGCCCTTTGCAGCGGCTGTGACAAGAAGTACGCTACATACCCGTGGATACCTCTGTATCGGTGACACTGCTGTGTAAATAATTGCATTATAACCGATAATGCTTGATTGATAGCGTGTCGGTAGCAGATACCATTTTTTCAAGTTATGTCGATCGAATCCCAGGATATGAAATCGCGAATGTAGCCAAGGGTATTACGAGTGCAGAAGCTTGAACAATCTGTGTGACGAAACTATCTTAATCCGTAGATGGCCTGTTTTTTGATATAGTGACTATTTCGTGCAAAGTTCCTTAATGATCTCCTGGCTTCTGGGAATTCAGGGGAATAATTTCTTAATTATCCTTGTGAAGACGCCAGTAAGTGTTGATTTTTAAGCCATGATCCCTGTCAAAACTCGCGGAAAACTAAAATTGACGGAATACTCAACAATCCGTGGCACATCAGGATCATGGGCCAACTTTGTCCTTACAGATTATTCCCTGAGTTCACAGACAGCCAATAAAACTACACCTCGGTGGTATTATTTTCCATCGCCTGTGCTATAACATGGGGACTTTATGTTCACATGCCACTTTATCTCCTTATCTGTCCGTTACCTTTCGGCGATATTGGCGGGTTTTGGAAACATCTGTTTCCTTATTTTCTTGACATTCCACTGGTGAAAATTATTTAACAACAATCCTCGGGTTTTGGGCGTAAAAGTAGGCTCATTTTCCTAGTTCTTTCACACTTGTTTTCCTTAACCATATACAAAACCACAAGCTTATATAATTGTGAGCACATTTACAAGTTGACTCGGTTTTAATGAGAAACTCAGTGGAATCTTGCATTTCGGATACGCAGAACCGGAATTCGTTGCCTGCAGGTTGCCTCACGTTCCACTTGGAATGACATTCACCTTAACGAAGGGTATTTTCCCTAGGTACGTCTTAATGTAAGGCTGATGAGACTTCGTCACATGTCTGGCGCAGAGTATGCATGGACAACATGTGGTACCCTAACAGGATGCCTTAGGAACTACTTTATTTGACCGTATTTTAGACAGTCAAGTTGAGACTTTTGATAATGCTTTTATAAAGGTTTGTGTTGCCTCTGGAAGGTTGATTTGAACTTAAACCACAATCTTCCTTGAAGACATCGGAAGAAGTTTATGTATACTGTTGAATAGCCCATTGGAGATTGTATTCTAACCATTCGTTCATTTGGTTTTTACTAATGTGGCCCTTAACACTTCTGTAACTGAAAGAGTTTCTAGCGAATTTCCAGTATGGCAATGCAGAAAGAATTCATTGTGCCATTAGCGTAGCCTACTGGTATTGCCCAGGCTCGTACGCGGACACACAACGTATTTTAATGTGTTTAGAAAAAGGAGAGGACAGCGCTACCAAAATAAGCCAAAACAACCAAAAATGCTGAAAAAGGATCCTCATAGCAATTGAAACTTGGCTTCTAACGAGAACATTACATATCGTCATGGAGTGAACTTATTTTCATTATAAAACTTCTAATTTTATAGGACATGCTGTGAACCTTGCTCTCTGTTCTCCACATTTCATTCAAGGCCACTCAATATGGAGGTGATACCGGAACCCGTCCGACATGTCAATCGTCCACCGGAAAAGCGTGAACCCCTTTACTTTGCAAGTGAGCATAGTTTCTTGAAGGAATTCGATATGGGCCTATCTGGCCACGTTTGGCTATGGTACTGTTCTATCATTTCGGCCACCAATTTGTTCCCGCTGCCTCATCGGAGTCAATCATTTTAGCCCAGCTCACAGAGATACGCGTTATTTCCGGCAGTGGTTATGGCTTATTTGTCAGTGTGCGTCATATTTTTATGCAAACAAAATGTGTATGATAGCGGATATTTATAGGTAGGTATAACTTGATGAGACTCAAGATAGTGCAACTTCTCCTTTCGTACAAAATGCAAAGAGCCACCGTCGGGCTTTACACGGACGAAAAAGTTATTCTCAGGAACCTCAATTTTCCCCGTACTTTCGTCCACGGTGGTCAAGCTACTTATTGCGTCGCAGCACAATGAAAATAGTCATGTTTACATGTGCCTACTGCGTGATGAAGCTAACAATAAAGCAGAACTATTTTTGTTAGCTATTGTGTTCCACATATCACAATTTCACCAGGGATACATTCATAAGTGGAGACGGATGCTGTAAACTCACGCCGTTTGGTCAACCGAAAAAAGTGCAACTTCTCCTTTCGTACAAAATGCAAAGAGCCACCGTCGGGCTTTACACGGACGAAAAAGTTATTCTCAGGAACCTCAATTTTCCCCGTACTTTCGTCCACGGTGGTCAAGCTACTTATTGCGTCGCAGCACAATGAAAATAGTCATGTTTACATGTGCCTACTGCGTGATGAAGCTAACAATAAAGCAGAACTATTTTTGTTAGCTATTGTGTTCCACATATCACAATTTCACCAGGGATACATTCATAAGTGGAGACGGATGCTGTAAACTCACGCCGTTTGGTCAACCGAAAAAAGCCATATCGGGAATATATTCATAGTGGATGTCCTCTTTTAACCGAACTTTCCTTGAATTATGATTAAATATTTCATCCCGGTAATGTTGGATGTTAACTTCTCAAAGAAGCTAATACAGCCATAAATTACTCGTATTTATTCTTTGTCTCAATGGGCTTTACGTAGTTTTCCGGGAAAACGGACATCTGTTTGTTACTACAAATTGTCGGATAACTGCAACCCTCACCTGTGAGCACCATATGGTTCTCAAGACTAAAAATCTGAGTGCCACACCATTCCCGAAGCAGCGTGTCCGGAGTCATACTCTCAGTTTCTTTTATTTACTCCCTTTAATCCGTCTTGGTGACCGCCACCCTTGTCAATGGAAGGAAAGGCAAATCAGCTTGGATGTCACCTCACTTAGTGAGCTAGAGCTTGAATCATTCGAAGAGATGGATGAGCAGTGTCAAGTGGTGATGTCAACTGATTGCTTTTGAGATTTATCTGTTGACAGCAATGAAGGGCCTGGAATTCCGTGGACGCTTTCCTGAACACAAAACGGAAATATCAGGCTATTGGATCACAACTGCATCAGTTTCTTATGGAAGTCATAATTCAAAGAAACCTGTTTCCCACGTCGTCCGATTGTTCTCACAGATACAGCTTTGATCAACATCTGTATTAGTTCCAGTCCAACTAATCGACACCATCATAATTCGTCCCTTTACCACTTACTTACTTAATGCCACACGTCAACAGGTTCCCAGTAACCCTAATCTTATATTGGATAACTCGACGCAGCAGTGCTTGCACGTGGGGAGCTTGTATGAAATGTGACAACGATGACGTTGTATCCGTCACAGACAGATTTTAAACAGGATTAATTTCACAACTGGCTTCAATGTCTGAAGACAGATTCTTGTGTGCAAAATAGCCCATCCAAAGATGTCCCTACGTAATCATATCTTCAGGAAAAGAAGATGGTTGCAGTATGAGTCGTCATCTCATTTAGGCAAACCAGTACCAATAGAAGAGCAGTCTTTGCTTGTAAATCGTTCACATAAGAAGCTTTCCATCTATTCTCCGTCGGCGTGGAAACATTTGGGGTTTAGAAAGAGACTACTTAGGAAAAACACAGATCGTTCTTGATCTGTGTCAGTAAACACAAGTCACAACCTGGAGTGTGCTTGAGTTGATGCATGTAGGGCACTACCCTACTCTAGCATAGACACCGAAGAATGTACTGATTAACACGGCGACGTAGTGATGCACTGGTGTAAAACGTTTTTTTTCTAATTAGTCTTTAGACTATAGTCAGTGTGAGGCATCAATTTAGGCACCAGAGAAGTAGACTGCAAAGCATATACCAAAAGAACTGTTCGAAAAACTTGAATCCGCCACCCGACGCTACCTATGCATTTAAACCACCATTCCTGCCTCGCGCAAAAGCTGTGATATGCTTCCGAATTTTGGCTTGTCCGACCAGAATGGAATTGATATACTTGTCCTTACTACATCAAAGCAAGTTGATGTTATGATAGATTTGACTTTACTTATTCAGTCTAGCCCTGCTTATTGAACCATTATTTTCGAATTTACTTTGTGCTGAGACTTGATGCAATCTTTAAATTCGTCACCTGGATAGCCCCGTGGATTAATTGTGAACAACTCCTTCGTGCACTCGCATTATTGCCACTTCATTTAATATGCAACTTTGTCTACCGGGTGTCTAAGTCTCTATTCAAGACACTGGCAAGGCGTGAATGAAGGAGATGGTTCACTTCATCTTCACTCAGGAAGTGCTCCGAATACATCTCTTCGCCTTTTATCTTTCTCTACTCTCCTAGAATAATGATGCTTCACATCTAAGAAGTTGGAGACGAATTGTAACAGGCAGTTCATGTAAATTTTGTAAGTAATGTCTATTTTGCAAAACGGGCTATAAACTATAAGTGAATGTATGCAGTAATCTGTGAACCATCGTGGGTCGGAAAATAAAAGAGAGAAAACAACGCACTGCATCTATTCATGAACATAAAAAAGCCTTTTAATATTATCAGAAAAGATTCTTTATTTATTTAAATCGAACTAAGATACGGGGGTTTGTTGTGAGCATGATACTAAGTACTTAAACGTCCAAGACCTAATTGTAATGCACCAAAATGTCACATGACAACAGCCAACCAAAAATATCTAAGTTCCGGGAAAAATGCAATCAATAAAAGAGTTGAGGTCTTTGCCTCCATAAACGGTGAGGAAATGCGAGCATCAAAGCTTGTGAACACTAATCTATGTACGGTTGAATAATGGCGATTAAAGAAAGGATGAAATGGCTACTTCTGCATCACCATGCCTGCGGGTATTTTGATGTTGACTACAAGCCTTCTGAACTCATTGAAATGCTGGCAGACGAAGAAGACAAACTAGAAAATTTAAAAAGACACAAGACTCGCACGTTCACACCATGAGGTCATTTTGTGAGGTCACTGAAGAACATCACATCAAAAAGACAGAGACAGGTTTAGGGGCGATGTGACATGATGCTTTGAGAACTGGGAGTTTGTTTATGCAAAATGGAAAAGGGACTTCCGTATTTTGTCAAACACATGGAAGACTTCGCTTAAGGATCTCACACTGGAACTAAGATGTCGTTGATGAATAAACTGCGGAGATTACACAAATCTTGAAAGTTAAATATGCCCTCGTGGTCCTCGGGGAAGATCAACTTTGCATGTTTGGCAGGTCGGCGTGATCAAAGAGGTCTAGATAGAAGGATGAGTAGCCTGTAAAAAGTAGGAAGAGTAACGATTGTGACTAGTTGGTCAAGAGTGGAAACTCAGAAAATAATGTCAGCTTGGCACCAGGATACGCCCAAGTTGTTTTGATGTGAGTTAAAGGATCACTGCCATTAGAATATAGATTGAAACGAGCGTGATATAGAAAGCAGCCACATAGAAGACTAATCACATTTCTGTTAACGTCGGTTGAGGCATTCTTTGCGATTCCCGTAAAGACCAAACTGAAACCATCTTCCCTGGGGAGTGTGTCAGAAACAGATGCACCAAGTACTAAAAATAGAGGCGCATAAAGATACACGCTTTCAAGAAGTAAACATTGTTTCAAGAACATTGCGATGGTGACGGTGTACTTCCGTCACGATCCTTTATAAACATTTTGTTGAATGGAAAATAAAAGTCAGAGTGTGTGTCAGAAAAAACTGACCACTGATAACATATATGAATACTGGTAAACCAATTATAGCATATAATCATGCCACTGGGGACTATGTGTCTATTTGTGTGACCCAGAAGGAGTGCTTCTGTAAGCCCTAGGGTACTTTGCAGCCTCCGAAAGCAATTTATATTATACTACTTTATTTCTATCGAATCACTGTGCAGGATGCAACTGAAGACTATAAATCGCAGACCTTTAGTTCGACATATCAGCTGTGGTCCAACGCTGATGTATGATAAAACGATGTTTGTCTCCGAAAGAAGTGCGGCGCAAAACAGTTCGACTCAAGTAAGGCAAAGTATTATGCTTCCAATAACCACAGCAATCCATATAATTACCCAAACGTAGTTACCATAGGAACATCAGCTGTGATACCGATATCTAAGTGCGTATCTAGGAGGCTGCAATAAACGGAAGTGTATTTCTTTTTTAACAACCATGACTAATTTACACGTTTGGTTAACGACGATGAAATATTCTAGCAATAAATTAGAGGGCCGACTATTCAATCTGGGAACCATATATGGAGTTGGTAACTGAAAACAAGCTTGTTAGATACAGGAACTTCTGAGTACCAATCACAGTGCTTCATACATTGCAGAGTATTATTAATAATTTAGTGGCCACCAGTCACACAGATTCATGGACGTCGTACAAATGTTGCCTTGCTCAAAAATGTACAAGAAAAACCACAGTGGGTTTGTTTTACAAATTTCCCACAAATTATAGGAATAAAAGTGGCACGATTTATAAAACGAACCAACCAGGAGTACTCAGACTGCTCCTTGAAGGCCTTACTTAAGCTGTGAGTCAACTCAAAACAATGTTTACGGCAAAAACATCAGCGAAAAAATTCCCTCCGATTCGAAAAAAACGCCCTTGACCAATATATATATATATATATATGTGTATATGTCGAAATTCATTATATAGGAAAACAATGTTGAATTATGGAAGAGTACTTCATGATTTCGCTTGCTGCAGACTTTTTGGTTGCCACCACATGTTTGTGAGTCACTCGAGTACACTCAGATACCTCTTTAATTTAGGTTTTGAGAGTACCCACATTAGTTCTATATTTGTGTTTGATATCAGTTCTTGGCCTGTTCACCAAATATGGTACTTAGTTTGCACTGTATGTGCAATCGACCACGGATATCACAAGCAATGGGAGTTGAATTAATATAGGATTTCTTTTCCTTAGGATTAGTGATTTTGTTCTTTTCGTCTTTCAATACTGAAGGATGCTCCTGAGTTCTACTGTCAGGACAATGACATCGTGTACAAACAAGACTGCTGTTGGAGTTAACTGAAACGCAGGCAAATGAAACGCTGTCGTTTTTTGTGTAGTTTTTTTGCAAGTCCGGAAGACCTAACAGCTACTTATCAGTTCCGCTTCTCCTCGAAATTCAGCGCTTCCTCTAGTGAGAGATTGGAAGTCAACGCAACACCTCACCTGCATGTTTAGAAGTTGCGTTATTAGACTTTAAGTTAGTTTCCTCACAGTGAACAAGTAACCGATCGATTGCTTAAAAAACAGCTTGCAAGCTCACACAGTGATATTTTGGGTTTACTTTGTTTGTCTTTTCCACTGGTGGAGCACTTTTCGACCTAATCGATCATGTGTTTCTTTTGTCACACGTCCAATTTGGCAATGGTTGTTTGTGTTTTCAGTAACAATGCTCTGATAGCTGCAAAGCATTGACATACTTTGATCAGTCTCGATAATGTGATGACTGAAAATAGACATCTGTCTTAGACACGGCCATCCTTTGTTTACAGCGACGTCTTATAAGAATACTGCGCTGAATACAACCTAGTAGCAAACAACGGCATTCCGTGAAATGAATTCCAAACCACACATAACATTCCTAATTCTGGTCCAACCAGGCAGTTAAAGGCTAATGAGCAGCGAGTTTTAGCCCAGCCGGACGGCTGGTTTTCTGGCATAAATTATCTGTTCTCAAATGTGCTCTTTCCACACTGGTCCGGAGAACTTTGGTACATGATTCCTTCTTAATCCTGACACACGGATCTTCTGTGAAACGGCAAAGAAGGAACTGTGTATCGTTTCAAATCCCCCTACGGCATGGAGTCAACTGACTAGCAAAAAAGGGTTGTTTGTCTGTTACTGTTAAGCACGAAAAGTTATTGGTACAACCTTGAATACACATCTAAAGCCTAATTTAGACTCTACTGTCTGGGATTTTAATGGCATCTTCAACCATTTACAGCTGGGATGGAACTGGAGCCTCCAATAGTCAACGCAGACACTTCTCTATTGGTCTATTGTTATGAACCGAATGTTGGCAAATATGTAAGTGCATGTTAAGTATTTCATGAAGATTCTTCCGAAAACTCTTGTTTTTTTACTCACACACAACTTCTGTGAAATATAAAATTGACTGTACATAATGCGTAAAGTTGGTGACGCTATAAAATTTGACTGTACTAATGCGTAAAGTTGGTGATGCTTTGTTTTGTTAAGAACCGACTAGAGTTACACAAACGGCTATCTCGAATGAGTGTTTTGGCGCCGCGAAAAAACCTTTTGATTGTCTAACACAGTTTGGTTGAAAGCGATCAGGAAATTTCGTTTCGCTTGAAGATATCAGACAGTTGCAGAATCCGAAACGAGTGAAAGAGTAAAACGGTGAACGGTACAGTGCGCGGACAAACTTCTATCAGACGGAAAACAAATGCGTTCTTTCAACCTGATCCGGTGTGAGATTTTGTCATTGTCCACTTTTGAGATCTGACTGGTATTTGTCATGAAGGCTTCCACCTTCTGTTAAAGTGTGTCGAATTTTCCTCTTCGTCTGATCAACATAAACCGATTAAAGCTCAGTGAGCAAATAAAAAGTGAGAGCCGCTGAAAAGCCCTAGCTTTCGGACATTCATTGAACCTGTCCAAAAAACTCATTGCAAATTCACTGACGAACTATTTCTGAACAAGCAAATTCAAGTACATTTTAAACTACAGCATTCTCAAAAGCACTGTTTGAGTTTTGGTGACACGGGTTATCTGTCAGGTGACTGGAGCTCTACAGCTGAGAATATGCATCAATGATGGGAAAGAAAAGCGAGCAGTCCTACCCGATTTAATATCGACCAATCAGGATAGTCCCACCAGGACAGCATATCTGGTCAGACGGAGATATCAAAATTAAGATTCAACAAATCTCCCGCCCGTTGAGAACAATGTATTAGTTAATGAAACTGTGAATGAGTAAACCTAAAACATGTATTATGTCGACCAGCCAAATGCCTCTTAATTTGTTTTATTAGGTTGTTAGAAAATGTGACATAACGTCTTATTTGAATTTAGGAAAACCTAATAGAATGTTTGCTACTGAATAAAATGCGTACGTTTAATGGAATGCTTCTTTCGTAAACACCATAGGTGTTCACGCTACAGGCAACCAAGACTGGCTGCATGACATAATTGCCAAAATGCAAGCACATCAACGTTTTTTTAAATGCCAACTTGTAGCAGCTTCAAAGTAAACCAAAGGCCGGCGCAACTCAGATATATGAATTTTTATTTCAGATGGGTGAGGTAGTTTGGCGTTTAGTGCAAGATTCTCAGCGGAGTTGAAATTTTGACTTCTGTGTCAATCACTACCACAGTCTCAAGTTTGAAAAAAGCAAGCGGATTATTGAGAAAATTCAGGGGGAAATCAGATTTTATCAACCTGGCGAAGGATTCGCAGCTGTAACATGTTACTGGATCGCATGTTGACATTTTGAACACCCTTATTACTTTCACTTATCTTGCAAATTGATCCTTGTTCTGGTGAAAATCAACCGTAATGACAAATCGATCCACTTCTCTGATGAAATTCACCGGGCATTGAGCTAACCAATTAAATGAGCCGGACACCACGTTCGCCCAGTCACTACAAGCTTGTCAGTGCATATATGTAGGGTCGCCCTCATTTCGAATGGCAATCTGGAATGTTTTGTCCATTTGTTCACTATTGGGTAGAGCACAACCAATAAACCATCGCTACGCACCACTATGCTCCCCAATAACGCACTGATGATGTCATCTCGATTGGTGATGAAACGTTTGCAATCAAATTGCCCAGCTCAGCGAACAAGCCAACGACCATCTGCGCTACCTAAGATACCAACATTTTCCTGTATAGATAGAGCAACATTAAATAACTAACATAAACGGTTATATCTTTCCCAAACTAAGTTGGGGTATTGCGTCTTTTCGCAGCAATTTTGGGTGCTGCTGAGTTTTGTCGCAGTTGCCGCTCAATCATATTTGCCTTACTAGCAGCCTCACATTAGACTAAGTTGTTAACAAAATGGCCTGACAACCGTTGATTCAACTGTTCTGCTTGAGCAGCCAACTAAGTCACAGAACACTGAGGAAAACCGTTTCCATGGTCTCTGTTACTTATTTAAAAACCTTTCCAAAACAATCAAGACGGTGAAATTGGACTATATGACATTCCTTATGGTATGCTAACCATAGCAAAAGACCTGCCTTTTTTCTTGGGGTTTGTGTCTGTGACTTCCCGACGTAATCCCACACCAACACTACATGAAGGGATAACTGCTAAATTAAAAATTTTACACAGCAAAACCATGGAATATGAATCATTAGCACCGGTGCTTTGGCAATTGTTTACACTTGTCAACACACACACGGATAATAGTTTTGCCAGAATTCAAGTGATTACCACAACCCCGTAAGTGGACAAAATTGCACGAGCAGATCATCAATCACTAGTGACTTGTCTCTAGGGTTGTTCAGTATTTCTTTCCTTTATTGAAACAGCGTACTTGCATTAGTACGTACATGTTTAGCAAACAGCGTTACCATGGGACCGTTGCGTTATCTGGATTCAAGGCCATTGTTTCGAGCACCGGTGTAGCATGTGATTGTTTGGCATACGGAGCGGGTCATCTTCGACATAGGCAGTAATCCTAACACGGATAAGTGTAGATGCGTTAGTTGAGGATCAAGTGATAGTGAAGGACTAAGTAGCCGGCGTGTGAAAACAAAGATTAGGAGAACAAGATTTTTCATGGACAGGTAGTTTGGCGCATGGGACAAAAGAATAAACGTAATCCTCGGTAAATGTATTTCGTTGTTATAATAAGAAAATGAGAGATAGGCAGGGAAGAATCGGAGTTGCCAGGAACCCCTTCCATATAATTCTCACGAACAAATATCTAAGTATCAAAGAATAACCAATATACATGGGTCACATTTATTTTATAGCACTGCAGAAGGATTTCCGCTAAATAGTTGATTACTTTTCGATACGGTAAGAAGCACACGTGTGGTTCTATGTATAACCAGCTGTTAGCTTATTCAGATAGTTTTGAAAACTTGTGTCCTTTACATTTTACACAACAAGAGGTGTGAACCTTAGACAGAAGCCTCAGAAGAATGTCATCATATCTGGTAACTCATGTATCTTCCCTATTCTCTTGAAATAACCTATCAGTCATTGATGGCTGCCAATCTTACATACTACTCACCACCTTGCCATTCAAAAAAGTGTCCGTATTTCTAGTAAAGAAAAGTTTTTAAGTCTTGGCATTTAACTGTGCTCGGTTTTCCAGACATACTACAACAGACATCTCATAACATTAGTTTAGGTTTTTCTGGAGGCGCTCGATATTATTTGCTATAACCAACGTGTTATGGATCTGTTTGTCGCTGTACGGTTTCTGAGAAATTTAACCTTACCTTCACAATAAGAACTGATCTAATTCCTAGTCGGTTCTAAGATGAAAACTTGTCGTTGCCATCTCAAAGGAGAGGCGGCTACCCAAATAAGTAAGCATTTGGAACTCAGGAAGACAGCTAACATTGAACAGGAAATCCGGGGTCACATTAGATCCCCACCTCTGTTTCAATTTTCGCAACATGGCGCTCAAGTACACTCCGACCTCGTGTTGTCTACATGAATCGCTTGTATTTTGTTGTTAACGAACTTTTGTGGTATCTAGACGAGGCATTGTCCCCAGGCATGCATCCGAACCCAATAGAGAAGATCCAATTAGACAGGTAAACCGTTTTGGATGTGCAGCCATCACTGCGAGCTGCACTTAACCAAATTTGGTAACACATCACAGAAAATGCCCCTGATTTTGTAACCTAACGACACCAACCTGAAATGGAATATGACGCTCTAGAACGCGATATTCGTTCACCTTGAGTTTCCTTTCATAATTATTTTCAGATTTCCACATTGAGTTTGTTGATTATCAAGCTGATCTCAGTCACCCACTATTGGTGAGAGAGACCAGCTAAGCGAAATCCATTGCGTGTAGACACGATGCCACTCAGCTTTATTCGATGTTTAGTTACGTGGGATGTTATGGGGGTACCTCAGCTATGAACTTATAGCCAGCGTGACCGAGTAAACGTGACGGTGATTTATAACTTTGACGACCTCCTAGTAATCTGGTTAAAATTCTTTTCAAAGATACAGGTGTAAGGTGGAACCTCAACTTTAGGCTACCATTGTTTTGAGCTTCAGTTAGACCCTATTGACTGGTTATATTGTATTTCCCACGGAAAAGTGGATAGGGTACGATTTGATGGTTCTCTATTGAGGGTCAATAATTAGCTGCACAAAGAATCTGACATCTGATTAGTATTCAAGTTTCCACAGGACGAGGCACACCTGACCTATCGATCCACCCGGATGTACTAGAGTTGTTAACGGTCGCATTTTCCACAGAGTTATGTTAATGCCCCCGCTATGCAAAAATGCTTAGCTCAAGAGCGTACAGTCGACCCCGAGTGGCCAGAAACTTCAGCAAAAAACTGATTTGGTTGCAATAAAGGAATGTTTGATCATGTGGCTTTTCTAAGTCGAGAAAATACAAATGACAAATATCTAACAAACTTTTAAAGATCGTTGAAAATTTTAAGTTAGAACTTGATATGTAACCCCGAATGTCATGGCCTGCACGTCATTTTTCCACAGAAAAATAACGTATTCGCTGTAGAAAGAATAAAATCACTTGAAAAGGTACTCCATTTGTTATCATAATTTCCTATCTCTACTCATGAATCATTCATTTTGTTGGATGATTTAATCATGCAAAATCAACCTGCTTTTTTGACAAATCAGCAATTGTGGACAAAAAGGTATGTTTTTGGAAGCCTTCCGCTTGTAACTTGGTGCTCCTTACGCTTGGTATTTGCCTTAGCATGCTTTAAGTTTCAAAATAAAAGTGAAACATTTAATCGTGTGGCAGTGTTTCTTATTTTGTACAGTTTGGGGCTTCAAAAACCGATGGAAAAGTTGCTGAAGTATATGAACCTTCTCCGAGTTCCGAAATATTATGCTTCGAATCCCGGTTCGAGAGTGGGAACTTGAGGAAAGCGGTTTGCACGTAAGTTGAGAATACCATAAACATGGAGTTATCTCAGTACTAACGCCTTGGCAATGTTGTAGAATGTAGGTAGCTCTGGTTCGCTGCTTGGTTGTTCGTCTGTTCGCCGAACTTGGCAAGCTCGGAGAATGGTCTAGATTTGCATGCCCTCAGGTTGGTTAAAGGAAGAACCTACTTATCTTGTTCATCTTCTGTGAGCCGTGATGGTGTCCACGGATTCCGTTCTGCGTCCATTGTAAAGAACAAGAATATGTTAGTTAGTAGTATGACCGATCAACTATCCAGCACACTTGCCACACCTTAGTACTGATTGAATCTTGTAAAAGCAATCAGTCTAAATTTTTCTATTTTCTGTTCTCTCACCTGCTACTTGCCATTTCAACTATGGCTATTCACCAATTCTTAATACCTTCAAATGTCTCCGAGCCTTCTGTCTGGGGTAGCAGCCCCCGTTTCGTTTTGTTTCGTTTCGTACCCATGCTTCATAGCCTGCTACAATTATATAACGTCCCATTCGTCTTTCCCTGTCCTCTCGTGTACTTCCATCTGCTCGAAAAATTCCCGAGTACACCTTATCCCCAAGCGTCTCTTCGTTCAACTCCATCTCCGTCACCCCTATTTTTTCCAACGTTGTGCAGTCAATCTTTGGTGAAAAAACATGTGATACAGAATTAGACAGTCTTCCAAGCGGTAACCAGTACGAGTCCATGAATTATCTTTCATGTTCATAGCTCTGCTGGTGACCTTTGGGTGCATGCATTTTGGGTATAGCATTTGTCCTGAATTCCTTTGGTGAAACCAAACTGGCGCGATTCGAAAAGATGAAGGTTTTCGCTTAGGTATGGTATGGTGATCCAGCTGCGAGACTGACAATGGAAGGACTACATCCTGATTTGATGGACCAGACTGTAAGTAACTGTAACCGCTTGGCGGTCCATTTCCTCTTATCCATAACATCAATGCAGATGTTTTGGAAGCTTTTGTCCTTTCTCTTAGGTTGTTTCCATTGTTTATCAAAGACCGTTGCATCCATGTTTATCCAACATATGCAATCTTCAACATTTTTAACACCCGTCACTCAAAAAGATCTGCCCTTTCTCATATTCCTTTCTCTCTATGCCTTTAGTGCTTTAAGCGCCAGTCATGTCTGAAGATACCAACACTGAGTCACGCTAAATATAAACATAGTTTCTTCTTCTCCATACTATTATCATTTATTTTTGAGGAACATGATCACAAACATAAAAGGTGAATACAAGCGATGAATGCGAAAGAGTAACAGGAGAATATGGGAGAAAAGAGAGAAACGTCTCATTCGAAATCATGCCAAGAACAGTTCCAGTCTGATGAGGTGAATCCCAGAGTATGTAAAGATTTTGGTATGGAAACAGGCGTCTAAAGACCCACAACCGAAGAAAGGACAAACAGTGTGGAATGCTCTTCAAGGCCAGGTAGGCGCTAGCACAGTCAAGAATCGCACATCAGGCACAAAGTGTCCGTCATACTGTGTCTGGTGTGAAATTAAATGGCAAAAATGTACCTTCAACGCCATGTGCCACGCATAAAAGTGTCATAAGTACGCAGGGAGCCCACAATGGCAAGCAAACACAAGTCACTGACTGCGACCTTAGGAAGTCCCAGTCCAATAACAGCCTTAGCGGATTCAGAGAAGCAGATCCCTCGATAGGAGATGATCACCGGTTGCTGAACCAAAAAGTCGATATCACAACCGATGGCATGTAGGGCTGAGATTATGGCGAGGGAATGTTCATCAGCACCATACTTCTGCTTCTTCTCATTCCACACTATCTCTCCACGCCCATCCGAGACTATGCTAACGTCTATTACGGTTGCACGGCGATCTCGAACAGCGATTAGGTCAGGTTTGATGAACGACGTAGAAGTAGGGGTTCTCAACTCCTCGAAGACGGTGTACCCCAGTCGACGGAGACGTTTTGCAAGTTCCCTTGCAACCCGATTATGACGAGCACACCTGGCATCATGCGTAATCCAGCAGGATTGCAAAATATGCACCAAACTCTCCGGTTGGCCACAGTTTCCACGACATAAGATCGTCTGGCCACCATGACCATGCCGAGCGCTTCTAACTCTCGTCCTAAGCAGGTTGCATCGGAGCTGGATACCCCGGATAAATATCCGTGGAAACACTCGTTCTGGGAATACGAGCCATCGATTCGAGAGAGGCGAAGTGACCAACTCTCGTAAACCGCGACCGTCAGCGCTGTTGTGCAGACTTTCACCCCAAGCAGCCACCAGCTCCTCCTTGGTGTTTACGCATGCTCCATGGACTCGGATCGGAAGGCTGAGATCCCGAACAATTTTGCCGAATGCGGAATCGTTGACCACATTGCGTAGTACTCGGCACTGAGTAGAAAGGAGCTTTTCCATACGCGTTTTCCGCTGCATCGGGATTGTTGCACTCAGACTTGGGATACCAAGTCCCCCATGTTGTTTACCGGCGTGGATGTAGCTGATCGGGGTGTCCTTCGGTAGACGTAGCCAGCCACGAATATATTGCCTGATGTAGTTGTCCAATCTTTTTAGCGTGTTCCTGTGGACTTGGCCGAGCACGAGCGAATATGTCAGCCTTGGTATCAGGTAGTTCCTCGTGATATCCATTCTTTGATGCGGCTTCAACGGGGCACGCGTCACTTCTTCGAGCAGTTTGAGCAGGTGCTGTCGGTGGTTGAAGACCCCTTTCCCCTTGGAGGTAAAGGGAATGCCCAAATATGTTACAGTGTCTGTCGGACCCAGAGGAGTGATTAGTTCCTCGGCAAAGCGAAATGGTTCGACTGAGACTGCTGTTGCCCGATGTTTCCTGTCCCCACAAATAACCATCACTTTAGTCTTTCGGGCGTTTATTTTCATGCCAGCTCTTCCCAACTCGACCGCAGCAGCTTCAAGCTTCTCTTTAAGGCGTGCCTGACTTTCTGCACACACGACCCAGTCGTCAGCGAAAGCAAAACCATCTACTAAGGTGTCATGGAACTGGTATCCCAGTTGCGGCATCGACAATCCAAGAACCTCATCCATTGTCATAATGAATAATAATGGGGAGAGTGGATCTCCTTGCCTCACACCTCTGTGGCAGTGAACCTCGGAACTGGGGAAAACTGCTACAGCATTCTCATAGGACTGTGCGATGTATCGAACTAGAGGTGACGGAGCTCCAAACGCCTTGGCAGATCTGACGATTGTGTCATGCGAAACCGAATCGAACGCTTTCGAGATATCGACAAACGCCAAGCTGAGGTTAGAAGCAGTCGCTGAAGAGTGACGAAGCAGGGCATGCAACAGCGATGTGGCTTCCAAACAGCCGTCTCGATGCAGAAATGCAAACTGAAGAGAGGGCAGTTGCAATCTACGACGCCAGCGATCAGCAAGCACCTTATGGAAGCAACTGACAAGAATGGATGACACGGAGATCCGTTTCAGTTGGTCTGGTGAAGTCGGATGTGGGACCTTTGGAACTAGAGTAATACGGACTCGACACAGATGTGGGGGACAACCCCCAGATAACAAAAATAAGTTGAAATATCCAGCGAGCACACTGGCATTGAACCGGCGGAGCGTCCTGGGTGTGAGCTTGTCCAGGCCTGGGGACGAATTGCCCATTAAACGGATCGTACGGCCAACTTCCTCTCCTGTAATTGACTCGATCAAGCTCCAGTCGGATGGTACTACTATGCGACTTGGTCGGCTATCCGCGTGTTTTGGAGCTGAGAGCACTTGTTTCCAACACTTTTCGGCGTCCGTAGGTAGGCCGCAGTTTCCGTTGGATAAATCTTTCCATGACCCATCGAGTACAGCAGACGCTGCATCTTTCCGTCTTTGGTGGTATAGGGTCTGGATGGCGGCGTAGTTGGCTCGGCGGATCTGCTTTCGGTTGACCGGGATCCGATGGGCTAACTGACGGCGACGTCGGGAAACAGTTTTCCAGGTGTGTGGAAATGTCCTGGAGGCGTGGAGGTCCAGAAGCGACAGGACTTGCTCTGGTGTCATGATGCCAGACTGCAACCCTTGGGCAAATGCCAGAGTATCAACACTAGTAAGCGAACGGCCAGCATGGGATTCCAAGAGTGACACGATGCAATCCACGGTTTGTTTAAACCAGACGCTGTAGTCATCTGCTTCTGATGAGTAGGCCGTCGTCTTGCCGATAGTTTGCTCAGGTTCATCGGATGATGATTCGTCCTGTGGTGCATGCCAGTTAAGCACCCGTAACCTGGTTTTGATGCTATTAGCCGATCGACCAGGAAAATACTGCTCCAATCTCGTGAACAGCTCGGTTTGCGTGCCACAAGATGGATATAAATTGTTAGCCAGGCGTAAGAGCGATTGTGACTCTTGCTGGGACCAGAGGGTACCGGAATACTTCACTCGGCCAAGCTTATCTGCATTATGCTGGGTGGGGTGTGCGTGCCGGCGGTGTTGACTCAGGCCAATCTTCGTCGGAAAAAGGCGGGAACAATCAGCGCAGGCCAATTGGGCGACTGTGTTCGTACCAACACTTTCATTGTCGTGAACTCGATGATGGGCTACCAAGCCAGCTTTCGATTTGCAGCACTTGCCACATTCCTCACACGTGAACCCAACGAGTCTCTCCTGTGTACTGGTTGTAACTGATTCGGAGGCGCCAGATGATTCGTAGTATACATTGTCGAAAGTAACCAGCACATTGAAACCAAACGGGGTGGTTGGCCCTGTCTGGAGTTGCTGAACTCTTAGCTCACCCAGACTAACGTCCAGGTTACCCGGTCGGCACCACAAGGAGGTGGTTCAGCTCGCCGACTAAACGGCGTTACCGTTTACCGATTCTCATGCGCTTTCCAATCTTCCAGCTTCTGCCCGTTTTTAGACAATTTCACTTGATCTCGGCAAATAAGAATTTAGTGTAATCCCAGCCTTTAAAAGACTCTTCTTTTCTCCATGTCATCAAATATTTCTCCCCATCTCCGACTCCTTCCATTATAATACTTCCAAGTCTGCTCCCCTGTGGACTTTTAAAGTGACAATGCTTCTTCTACCCTCGGGTGATATTCACTGAGAACCTTTTCATATCGTTGAATCTCTTCTTTGTTCTTTAACCTGCAAATTTCCCCTTGCCGTCAAGATGCAGCTCCTTGCTAGCGTTACTCTAAGGGCAAATGCTTCATTGAAGGTAGCCCCTCTATCCCACTACTTCAATGAATTTAACTGATAGACTCTCACATTCAGTTACAAAAGAAAAATTTATCTTTCTTCACTTTCCCTTAACTGTTGAAGATTTTTATTCTAATGCACTTCCAGGTTTTCCAACTCCTTATAACGTCTTAAAATTTCCTAGATTACCGTTCATCTGTTCAATTCTCCACACTACTTCACACCCGCGATCTGCCCGCCTATCTCCCTGTTTTCCATGTGTTATGGTACTTTGCCCGCTTCGATGACTGTTTCATCTTTTAAACCAAATCACGTTCTGTTGTTCTCACATGAGATCTCTGCTTTGGGATCCTACCACTTTTTGGGTTACGAAAACAAGAGAAGCAGAAGGAAAAATTAACTCTTTGAAGGATCCCGCTATCAGTCAGCAGCGATGTAGCCCACCTACGATGCAGAAGAATGACGCAACTGAAATGGTTTCATTAAACGAGCTTGGTGATAATGAGAACGCAATAAATCCATGCAGTAAGGTTAGAAAATCATTTGAATGTGTGCCAGCGATGGCCATTCGTCCCAAAAGTTGGTTAGTCTATTCGCTGTGGTAGCTGGTTGATGCCAATGACTGTAACTTTCATGGAAAAGGATTGGCCAAATTGTGAAGTATTCAACCGTCCTCGCTCTGCTTCTCATGTCATATACATAGGTGGGGAAGCTGGCACTAATGTTGAGGTAGTTTTCCACTAGCAAGGAGAGTGGATCTATCTGACAGCTGCATTGGTGAGAATTCACAATAGAAATCAGCAGCACTGGCAAAAGCATACCTCTGGTAGCGTGCAACCCTGGGGTTTCCTTCAATTCTTAAATAGCACAAAACATTTAGTAGCTAGCGGCGTCTGGTATGGGTCAGATTTCAACCTGTTTGGGGTTCAGCAACAACCTCTTTACTTTGGGTCAAGCCATTCCGCTCATCTGAACCCGCGGTTTTTCTCGACTTAAAAAACCTTCTAGATATTCTTAGTATAAGGGGTTGCCTCCAAAGTTCGTAGACATTCTTCGTATCCCGTATTTTAACAGCCGGGTAGGACTAGGATGTACAGCTAACTATCCAAAGGCCTCTTGCCACTAATGGGGTTCGAAAGAGTTTTCCTCATCATACAGTTTGTGAGATTTCGTCATCGACATTATCATAGGAGGAGACCAAGACGACATAATGAATCTGAACATTGCAATCCTGTATGATGGAAGATCAATGGGTTCGGTCATTCGGATGGTTTTGTTTTGTTTTCACGGCTATCTGCCAGCACCAGCTGCCCTAAACTAAATAGTAGAAGCGGTTTCCTGTTTTGGCATCCAGTCTACACCTTCAGAGTGCAAGGTTTTGTTTCAGGGTTTCCTAATTTTTGAAACTTCAAAGTGGGGAACTTAAATTCCTTCATCGGCTCGAAAAATGAAGTGAGGCCACAAATTGATAAGTCTACTATGAAATGATCCAGTTGTTAAACGGTAGCGAGTCGGGATATGACAGTCCTTGATGGTAAGAACAAACGATAAGCAGAGGGAGTTGAACATATTTCGACTCTTAACATTTGGTAAGGAATTTCGACATGGAACTTATGCCAAACTACCCAGTTGCGATCTAAAGTTTCCGTAACTATCACAATATATGGCAAACACTAATCGTCTAACTAACGAATCATACGTGCTGCAAATATCCGGCAGTAAATACTACACAGCCGATTGGGCAGTTGGTTTTCACAAGTCATAATTAATGCAGAAACTCGAATTTTTCATAAGTATACTGGGGACAGTTTCAAGTAGACCTTTATGCCATATCTTTTCGTGTTGATTCGCAGTCGTCGACCGTTGGGCAATAGTTGGTTAAGAGTCTGTTGAATAATAGTTTTGTCTGACGGTTTCCCGGAGTAGGCGAAAAGGTTGTAGTTTACTTGCTGTCTAGTTCAATCATTACGCTCTGGATGACTCAGCGCAAAAATAATGGGATGCGACAAAGCTTCAAGGAACGCATTCAAAATATAAAGCCATAAGAATCAGATTAATTAATTTCGCGCTGCGCGATAATGTCAACGGTTTACGAGTGTTCTTATCCGTTCGACTCCTTATTGGACTGCCTAGTGTGGCCGCGGAGATCTGCTGTCATCCTAAATAGTAGCCAAGCAGAATCACCTCTACCGCTCTCTGAAATAAGTCCAAATTCTGCGGTTAAGAACGCGATCAACCACTACTTTTAATACTCGGATTTGATAGGTGAGAGTCATTTTAAAATCAGTTATCAGCCCTGCTTTCAATGATCCCTGCTCTACTTGTTCTGTGACAAATACGCAGAAGGATGTTCACACTATCCAGAGAAAACGTCGAATTTAGTGTGATGTTCAAAATCACATTCCACTTTTCATACCACAGAAAGCAAAAATGTATTTTACCTAGTTTCTTAAAACTTTATCCGGGTCTGACAAGGACACGTTGATACACCTGATGCACTCCACTGTCCAGTGCCACAACAATGGTGGGGAACGTTTAGTAGATTTAAGCTTTCCAAAGCAACGATATTATCCGTGGTTGGGGTTACGGATGACATTTCTACCAAGGTCTTCAATATTTTGGTAAATTTCCCCTCCCTCTGCCTCCTTCAGAGCGGCTGTTGTGGCGGTGCAATTGATCTTCACTGCGCACAAGTAAAATTGCCCTACTTAGTACAAGTCATTTCCATAGTTATGGTCGGCAACTTTGTTTAAACCGTTTTATCTGGTTTCCATCTAGTAACTGCTGTAAATGGGGAGAATTTTGTTAGGATATCATCTGTTTAGCTTGTCCAGGATCTGTATCCGCATTTGAGCGGATTTTGATCCCATCGTTGATTAAATGAAACTTCCGCCCATAGCCTAGCAACTTATTCCCACACTTGCCTTTGTTTTAGAGGACGGAACGAGTATCAACTCTATCTTCAACCAGATTTGTATACCGAAAAGTACACTCAGTGGTTTTACTTCCGAGTCAGCAATATGCGCCCTGGGACAAAATACAGATTCACGATTGTCAATATGTATAAAGTGAGTGTCGAGGAATTTTTATGGAAATAAGTTGATGTGTTGGTGTTTTTCACCTGCATTTGAGGTGTGTGACAATTTAATCTATCAAGGTTGTCTCAGTGACCCCAGTGGAATTGAGCATGAACCGACCAAGTTACTGTACCATTTCATCACAAACGAAAATGGCTTATTTTCAGTATGGATATTATTGAATGTCATTGTGCATGGTGAAGAGGAACATAGACAATATTTGAAGGACTTTACCTATTAAGCCGGGGCTTCAACGCCAAATGTGGTATTGACGTTAACTATAAGCGCTTAGAATTGCTAGTGACAATCAAAAGACTTTTGGATGTCCGCTCGTCAGTTTCAGTTCTCCGGTTATAAACCACAACTAAGCTCCGACTTTCAACGTTCCAGACTATGTCGACAAGCAAATACGTATCACATGTCAGCCATCACTACGTACCCACAAAACGGCCTTATGATAACTCGCATACCGTTTTTACACCGAGCACAACTTCGGGCCAAAAATCATACCACAGTTTTGAAGTGTTTCGGAAAGTGTTTTTCAAGGCAGGTTGAAATTTTCAATATTCAGGGAAGATGTCTTTCCTAACTGGAAAAATCACCAATTTCCGCAACTCCACGGTGTGGGCAATGCAGCAGTTGTCGTCATTCAGGACAGAAACTGAGCGAAGTGCGTGCATCATACGAAAACTCAGTTTGACATCTTATGCATCTTATGCAGTGCACATAACTCTGTTGTGACTATTGCATTAGCCTGACTTCAGTACCGAGGATTTTTAAACAGGTTCAGCCAATAGTGTTAACTTGCGTGAACCAAATCCGGATCATTCACACCGGACGAGATGTGAAAGTAGGTTTCACCCTAACGGAAGCTATCGAAAAGTCCTGACAAGTTAAGCCTCATTTACGCAGTGCAGTACGAGTAAACCAAGACATTAAGGAGTGCCTAAAATCCAAGGGACAGATGTTTCAGGGGGACTGACAGTGCGCTCCTTGGTTTTTCTCATAGAGTAGGCTTGCTAGGATTCCTGGCTAACACGCTGAAATCAACAAGGCGAAGACCAGCCACCTAGATAACGACTTTGTAAAACTGTTTAAAAAAGCGTTGAGCTTTCTTCGAAGGCAGACAAAGTTCTGTGAGTTTTTTGTCAACTCAAAGTACACATAACACCCAAGGTTAGATCGTTTGAAAGTAGCCCAGATGTTACTGGAGATTACGAAGCCGGATTACGAAGACGGACGTAACTCTCTAAGGGCATAAAAATAAACCTCAATCTTGATAATTTGCAGATTAATAAATTCGCGAACATCAGGATGGAGGTATAGAAACAGGATATGTAATACCTTTGGTTTTGACCAACTTATTTTAAAATTTTCGCACAGAAAGCTTTGCTCGCACTGCTCAGCGAAAGTTATTTGGCCCTCTGTAAGTAACAGTTGACCAAATGTTCCATCCGGTCGTCTGAGTAATTTGAAGTCTCATAAATTTAGATGCACGGATAAGTTTCTATTCGGGAATTCTACCTCTCCTGAACTGTATGACATGTAAAAGAGGATGGGAGCTAAAAACTGCAATTTTCCAGAAACCATCAGATACAAGTTCCATCGTCAACTGTTTGTCAGCTAATTCAAAGTCGGTGTACGCTGGTATTGTCTCTTCAATGGATTGGAGTCAAAGCGCTACGCACTGAAGTTGTCGACAAGACTGCAGCAAAAAATGATACCTGAAACAGCCTGCAAGCATGTGGAGATAGTGAATTCCATCAACCGACAGTTAATGCCAGCAGTCACCCTGATTCCTGAGCCCAGTAAGCAGTGGATTAGCATGACTGGCATTTCATTCAAAACAGAAACATATGAAGTTATTCAGAATGGTAAACACAGCCAAGACTAGACTACCCTCCAGAAGGGAAAAGGATTAGGCCCACCATTGGTGTTATAGAAGGATCAACTCTACCCTGGATAGATCAAATTCAGAATGCAACAATTCTACTAAGGTGCACGCAAAGCAAACTGTAAAGGGACTACAAGTTACGAATAACCAAACAAATGAGAAGTGCAAATGCACATCGGAATCTGACTAAAGACCCGGTCATAGTTTGATGTCGTGCGCCAGACACAGCCTCTGGAATCTATTTGAGATATACCGAGGTTTCAAGACAAGGATTACCATTCACCTTACACTCAATGTACACCGAAGTAGACAACATCGCCAAGAATCCATGCAAATAGAATTGTGGGTGCATATCTGGGGAGGATAGGGGATGGGAAAGTTCTATGTAAACCTGATTATTACGTGCCAGTCAAGGTGAGCGTAGCAGAAGTGGTTTACGTTTGAAGTAAAAGGTTCAAGCTGACCAAAATTTTTGAAGATCCTCTACCAACCTAACTCGTGAAACTGACTCACCCTCTATCAGACCAACAAAAGTCATTAACGCTATCCAAGAGGAACCCCCACATGATGAGAAAGAAGAACCAGAACTTAAATCCTGTCGAATTCAACCATGTTTTTTCACCCCATCCATCTTATCAATTACTTGCTCACGCTCAACAGTAAAATTTCTTAGACATTACCCAGCACTAATTTAGCCTGTGGATAGAAGATACTGCTACTCGTTTCCGCTTCTGCGGTCAAACTCGATCAAACTTGTAACTTGGTTGCTAGGCCTGATGAAGATTTTGCGTTAAAGCAAACCTCTTGCCTTAAAAATAAGTCCACATCACATTCATTCCGATAATCTGAGTACCACTGAAACAACTAGAAATTTTTATTTCCCTGCTCTGAGCCATTAGGGATTTCCACACATGTCCTCGACGACATATGTTCAAAGTCTAAGTCATCAGCCCGATAATCTTTTAACCCTCTTTAGCATTTGATGCTTTTTAAGATAAGCTGTTTGTCTACTCACCATCAGGCAAATGGGTTTGTAAACGTAACAATCGTTGAAGTGTTTCGTAGTTTATTATTCGTTTTTTCATCACAAAATAGGGCAAATATGAAGAAAATGTGGTCATAATTTCAGCTTTTACTGTTTTAATGGTGATGCGAATAAGAACAATGTGTTCCTTCAGCATAGTTATGATGCATGTTTTGAGCAAGGCGTGGTCAGTCGAAATTTGTGTACGTTGTTTCATTTGGCCAACCTATAGAGCATGATTTATTTAAGATAACAGCTCAATTTTCGTTCCATCAGTCTAACTTTGCCTCATTTTGTCTGCTTTGTTTAGACTACCAGTCTCTTCTGCAGCGGAATGCGACCGCTGATGTACAGCGAAAAATCATTGAAGCTATATAATCGTGGGTGGCATCGAATCGGTGAGGATATCCGATATTATCGCACCCTGTGAGTCCCGTTAGTTGTCCTGGTGACCTACTTAGCGTTTTTCTCATTTGGTTTTGTGCGTATATGGAATGTTCCAAACCTCTGAAAAAGGTTAGTAAAGAGTGCTCTAGTTTGCAAACTTAGCAAATTCAAGAATAATCTGACAAAAGATGCGACATGGGTCAATCGAATAGATAGCATTATACGATCTACTGAAATCGTTTGCTTTATTTTCACGCTTTACCACTTCCTGTTTTAGTTAAATACTAAACAAACACGTGCGTTCTTTTTATCTCTAGTCCAGCTATCATACAAGGTTGCTTAACAATTTCTTTGAAATTCAGCATCAAGACAATAAAAGAACCTGGATTTTCTGTGAGGTGTATTGGTATTTAGTAAATGTTCACTGATTCACAAAAAATGCAGGTTATATTTGGCTAAAGATTACCTTGAGACGTACTATGAAATAAATTTTGAAGTTGTGTAGGCCATTGTCATCGGCATCATCATTCGATGAATGATTCAAAATGGTTTATGAAGTTATCTTGTGTTTGCTTTTGATAAAAAAGAAGTGTACATCTAGAAAGCCATTCCAACACTGTGGTAACGTGATGAAATGTGAAACAGGAGGACTTTCTAGCACGACCGCAATGTCAGTAGTTGATCAAACGTGGAGGGACTTAGCACGCATACAACGGCATACTGTTCTGTAGACTATTAGAAAATTTTCCAGATAGCATCTGGTGTCTTGAAGATTCTAGAACAGCTCCAAATGCCCAACGTTCCGAGCCAATTCAAGTTGAAAATACGTGCTAAGATACAGGTTGAACACATGGGATCAGCTGCATGGGACAGTCCTCCACCCACAAAGAGAGACCAATTTTATGGAGTAAAATTTTTTCTACCTCAGAGAATCACCGTCTGTCGCATCCTCATTTGGGAAAGCTTTCTGCTCGAAAATAACACACTTGGTTTTCTAGACTTCAGCACCAGGCAGTCCAATGAAGCGTTACGAGTGCCTCAATGTGGTTTTCTGGACCAGACGTAAGATAGCTTAGTCGGTGATTTTACCAAGAACACGTGAAAGATCTCTGTGTTAGATACATGTTAGTTGTGGTATTGCCCTAAGGTATTTAAAACAGAAAATTGGCTGAAAACATGCAGTTATCAGCTACAGAGTTCAATGGTTTTGTCACAAGACATATTGTCAGGAGCTCTTCTCATGAGATTGCTGCAGACTGTCAGTTGTTTTTCAGAAACTCAATCAGCAGTGTTTTCTAAGAAAAACACCGTACTGCCTAAAATAAGAGGTGGTCTTTGTGTAGCACATTCATTTGAAGAATATCATGGACGATAGACTCAGCTGGGACGCATCCGAGCCTCCCGTTAGGTGCAACTTAGTATGCGGATGAGTGTATCTCACGAATATTATGACGTTTTCGGTAGTAGGAGCTACCGATTCCCGGCACACTTTTTGTCACGATCACTTTGCAACGGCGAAGTGAGTCGCGTCGTTTCAATGTGTTCTCGATCTCGGGTCTGCACCACAGGCAACGACAGACTACCACCCACCCCATCCCCACTCCTATGAAATTCGGTTCGCATAACAGGTACGCTATGACCACACTGCTCCGTAGGCGTTCGAGACCAGCACACAGGCAAACGAAATCAGCATAGTTCGGCTGGTGCAATTCAAAGGCAGGTTGGAGGCAAGCCTTAAGCTCGTGTCACTGCTGCGCGAGCTTGAAAAAGTGGACTCGCCAAACTGTCAGTCTGTTGCGCAAAGATGTGGCGCAACGACGATCCTACTAAACAGCCCTAACATCCATGTGTGTACAGCCGAAGCTGGCCCTGGTGGTCGGATATAAAAAGGCGTGTGCCACAGGAACAGTGGTGAGTGGTTTGGTTCTCCATAGCCTTGCGTGAATAAGTAGGGGCTGTCGTAAACGCAATCTGTGAAATGTTGGAATGAATAAACAAGCGATCGGAATTACAGCCGTCAGGCCTTAACATTGAGTTCTCATACATATCAACGGCGTGGTGGCGATCAGACCGTATAAAATTTGTGATCCAAAAATGGGAGCAGGCTCACCATTCTTGACTGCAACGCCGTCCAGTTCTCGAACACAGGCCGTTCACAAATGCATGTCAGCTTAGATTGGATGCAGTCTTTACGTTTACCATATCCCGTTTTTCGATATACCCAATTATGTCAACGAGGGTTAGCAATATCTTTAAAAATATTTGAAGCTTCAAATTTCTCTGTATCCCCTATTAAAACCTAAACTTGGTGGGTGACTTTGTCGAAATGTTTTACGTTATATTTTTTACCTTACATCTTCTTGACTCCTTAAAAGAGTGCAAAATGAATTAACTCACCCCCCTCTGAAGAAAGGCACTGTAGACTTAGAACCACAACCTCTACATATCATGACCAGAAACATGAGGCCTGATAGCATCGAAGAATAAGCTTTAGAGGAACGCTGTTGATAAAATTCAGGAGAATAACCGTTCAGTGGCCTTAAGACTCTTAGCGGAAATTCCCGTTTATTTATTCCCATTTATCAATTTATTTCCAATTTATTTATTCCCATTTATTTATTTAGACTATCATGAGTTTTGTGCCCAATATTGAAACGCACATACTTTTACCACCACAAATGACTTTTGCATTGTATCTTCATACGCGTAGTTTTCCACCAGACTATAACATGACAGACGGCTCTGAGATGAACTGGCGTTTGACAAAAGCCTGCCCAAAAGTATTTTGAGAACAGACCAGTGATTCCATCGATTTCAACATTTAATACAAGATTCCACACCTAAGCATTCTGGGTCCTGCCATACATCCAACTGGTGTAGACATTGACGATAGAATTGGAATTGTTGGCCTTCAAAACTTTGGTTCTGCAATACATTTGCGTATGTGTTGGACTTTGGCATAATTATCCTAATAAATTAGGTATCGTGGCGCAAAATGAACCTCAAAAAGCTATAAAAAGTATCAGCCTGGCTGTGTACGAAGAAGCCCAAACTAGTTCAAAGGACTGTTAATTTCAAATAATAAGGGGTTGAATGTCTGGAACAGGATAGTGAGTCCCATACAAGTAATGTGTAGAGATGGTTTAACCACCTGAGTCCCCCATTATGCTTCTCAAATCCCATTAGCGAGTTTCCACTGTTTTGAGACAATCAAGTGGGCACAGTTGCTGTTCCAGTTAGGCTTCTGAAAGCTAAAAAACAGTGATTCCTATACTCTTTTTTCTCACACGGAATACAAAAAATAGGCAAATTTTGGTTTTATATGTACTTTCTACTAGGAGGTCTGAAGGTCGAAAAATACCTACGGATAATGCTGGGGATCCGGCTTCCAGGAAGCAGAAGGACGGGAGACCGGCTCTCGCAGCTGATCGAGTGCAATATTCACTCACATGGACCTTTCAGTTCCCGTTCACCGACGATCTTGTTTATTTTGCTGCTTGCTATCCATACACGTATACCCAGTTAAAAGAATACCTTCACTCAATTGATTCGGACCCGTCCAAAAGGCGTTATTGTCACCAACGCGTCTTGTGTCAAACGCTGGCCGGTAATGATGTACCATTCCTAACAATTTCTGAACCAGGTATGCTGTATGGGAGTAGTTCACAGGTAAGTGTTGTTTTCTGTTGTTCAGATGTCGTTTTTTGGTAAGACTCGTCAAACAGCAAACTTAAAAAATCAACGGAGCTTAGAGGTATGGTGTATTGTCAAAATCAGTACTCATGAAATGAGATATCCTCGTCATGATGAATTTTTAAAATAGTGAGTGAGATTCTTCTTATTTATGCATCATTTTATCCTCGCCTTCTCTCTTCAATAGGACCTATTAGCGCAGCGCACTAGCCTCTATTTGATCGCCTGGACTCCAACTTTCTAATGTAACGTTCAGGACCATTCCACTGGCGCATGTTCTAAATTATCAGGTCGGAATTGATGATGACACTAGTGAAGCAAACTGATGGCTGTGTAAAAACGCTTGGATATTTCTAATTGAGATCTCATCTTTGAATTGAAGCTAATCATTGCTGAAAGACCTGAGAACACTGAACAGTCCTTTTATCCTTATTCGGAGTCATCTGAAAATTATCCCAGCCATGCGAAAGATGGTTGACTACTGGACTTTTCAACGTCGAGCTAGTGAACAGCAGTATAATTATCTGCTACCTAGAAAAGATATTTCACCGATCACCCTTCGGTCATGGAATTCACATCATGCGGTCACGTGTTGACTTCTCTGATGAGAGTTTCAGTTGATTTGTGGATTTTTTTGCTCTAAGCAACCTTTGAACTGATGGTAGCAAGAGAAGATTTCTTGATTTTCAACTGAAGCCCTATGGTACTGAAGCAAGTGAACGGCCTGAGAGGAAAAATAATTTCGAAAAATTAGTGAAGCTTTCATTTGAGGGGCTTTCACTTGAGCAACCAGTCAAAACGAGACCGTGTGATGTAGATCCCATGACTGAAGCATACGTGGTACCATGCTCTGCTTATGTGTGATTTAATTACACTGCTGACCAACCGCTCATGACCGAAGGTTGAGTGTTCACACTACTAGTCGGAGGTTGCAGTCTCAAGACTCCATGGACTTTTACGAGATACGCACTGCTGGTGATTCCCAATAAGGATGAAACAACTATAGACCGTTCGGCATAGACTGATTTTACTTTCAGGTCAAAATCTTAATTGGTATATAACGGACTAATAAGAATAATGTCCCAGCAAGTCAGAGTTTCCGATTTCGATTCGACGACTGCTGGTGAAAGCTGATGGCAGAAGAAATCTACGCTCATAGCTCCGTGCGCAATCGTCCTTAAGCGTTACATAAAAACTCTAATTTAACTATTTAATACAACAGGAGTAAATCAAAGCTTTAGCCTATGAAAGGAGTATTTGTGTTTACACTTTGAAGGACCTGTCAGCCGTATGTTTTGAATGAACATTTTTCTACCAGGTTTCTGAATAATTTTGAGGCGGAAGGTAAAAGAACGAAAAGTAGAACAAATTAACAAAATTTGCCGTGATTCTAGGAGGCTGTGAACAGATATATCTCGTGCTGACTCGTCCGGCACAAGTTGGAGGATTAAATTCCCAAACATTGCATCAAAAAATGAGGAATACTATCACTGGGAGCAGTTTTGAATAAGAAATTTCCTTTTTTGTTCAAGGAATCTAGGTCTTTTCTAAATTGACAGCGTGTTGAAATATTTCAACTGAAGTGCACTTATCAGTAGTCACTCAGGAAACTGCGGATCTGCTCACCGATCCTAGCAACTGACTTGAAAACATTTGATTACCACTTGAGGGGATATTATCATGACACAGTTGGTTAAGTGGTTACTATCATCGTGTTTGGTCTTATATGGATCCCTAAGATTAACTCTGACATCCGATCAACTTTTCATATATAATTGTACAGTTTGCTTATTCTGTCTGTGACCTGCCTGCATTGTGAGTTATCGTTCCTGAGTATGGTTGGTTCAATAGGTGTCATCACTTTCGTTCACTCCTTCCCTAATCTACGTTGTCTCTTTGCGTCTGTCCTCCTGAAGTTTGCTTGTATTCCACTCTAAGTTATCTAATTCAAACTTTTTTTTGCGCCACTTAGCTGATCTGTTCAAATTCTCTCTGCGTGCATCCCGTTTTTCAACCTGTTTGGTTATGTGAATTGTTTGTCCTTGTTCCCCTTGTTTGATGAGTTGTGCATTCTGACACAGTTAATTTGGCCTTTTTCTAGCTCTACTGATTTTTCTTTGATTCGTTGTACGGCCCAGGGTTTGATGGTTCCGGAGTTCTTTCGTTCTTGAAGCCTAGCAAGCCGGTTAAGTTTCAATTCACCTGTTTACTATCTTATCAGTGGGGTACCATAAATTTGCGTTTTTTCTTTGTTCCTTCTTGGCTTGGTAGGCTAACGTTTCTCTGGCCGAATCCATGTCCTTTCTAATCTTCATTTACAGGTTGATCGGTCGCGTCCCTTAGTAGCAATTTGTTGGGCTATAAATTAAACATTATTCACAAAGCATTAATCGTTAAACATGTTGGCAATGCTACGGGTTCTATGAGGAGAAGGAGAAAAACAATTATGGCGGAATTCATGTGTGGTAATGGTATTCTATTTGTTTAATTTAGATGCAGACACTCAAGCATGAACGAATAGCTTATGTTCACTAGTATTAAGCAGTCTCGCCCCACAGCTTATTTATCCGCTGTTTTCTCCGTATTCTTTGAGTATAACTACATGCATTACTACAAGCCGGTTTTATTAAATGCATAGCTATCCGGTTTTAGCACCTTGTGAGGCGTGCACCAGTCCCTGGCTTTCCCTTCTTAGATTAAAGAACGTCCGTCATGAATACGCAATAAACCCAGGTCTGCAGTCTAAAGCCAATAGTACTCACTCTGCCATGGCAAAAGCTCCATATATTCTCTATGAGTTCGTACACACAGTACTTTGGACAGTACGTACATGTGGTCTGGAAATGTTGTGGGTGAAACATCACAGACAAAATGTAAACGGAAAAAGATAAGTATACTTTACTACTGTTCGACCCTTCCCAGTAGCATTTGTAAGATATCTGTTAGTAAGGAGACACTGCTGATATTTACAGAAGCATGCACACTATAAGTAAATATTGTTTATTTTAAGTATTGAAACAGTCAGAAGTTTATAATCCAATGTTGCATACCTACCCTTTTTTATTGTGATATAATGATGCGGCGTGAGATGGAAGCCTTTATATATGAATCAACTTGGTACTACAGAAAAACCACCCTTTAATTGCCTTTATAAAGCGCACAACAGATATGGACAAAAAGGAACCAGACACAAGCAAGAAACGATGTGTGGTGATCACAGCCCGCGTGCATCCAGGAGAGACACAAGGCAGTTGGATGGTACAGGGTTTGATTGACTTCCTTGTTAGTGAGAACCCGGATGCTGAGGTAAGAACACTAAGCCGAGTAGCGTTTCTTTGCCTTCTGTTTTGCCTGTTTTTAAAACATCCTGATGAATAGGATCGTCCACTAATCAACTGCTGCCTTGAAGTGCTTGCGTTTATCACCGCTTCACTTCAATTGGGTTCGCTTCCGTGCTGGTTGGAAACATGTGGAAAAATCAATGAATCATTATCTGTAAGAATTCTCAACAAGTACTAATGTTGTGGCTAGTTTTGTTTTTCTCAAATGTCTTGACCATATTTCCTTCACTGGAAACAAAGATGACTTGGACGATGGCCGATTCAGGTGAATTTAACTGCTGGGTGAATTGAAGAATCTTCCAAAGAAAAAATTATCCGACCAGTATAACTTCCAAATGATGTAATTATCCTTTTGCTAGCACATGGTCGAAAGAACATTCTTCCGAAAGATCTAAGAACGTCGTACGACCAAGGTATAGGTACATTTATGCTTTTAAACAACAATCCAACACGAATGGTTAGAACTAATGGGTTGTTGGGTAACTATTTTACTAAATGATGTCACACAAACTCTTATTTGAGTTATGACCCAGAAACATCAAAATATATTGAAAATGGTTCCACAAAAGTAACAACATTGAACTGTTCAATGACATTTCCATTTTTATTTCAAGTTTGCCCGAGTGAACAATGTGCTCATAAATGAGAATATGACCCTCCTGTTCCAGAGGGCCACCACCTCAGTTTGAGATCAGAAAACGTTTTAAACTTTGTACGCGCAGAGTGTCAGTGTTTTCGGAGAAATCTTACTCCGACTGATGACAAAATTATTTTTTGGCCGGTTCAAGGCCATCTTGCTTATCTGAGAAAATTGAACCAATTCGTAACTTTATTCATAATCTTTATTCTACGGTGTACTCAGTAGAAATGCTTAGCAGTAAGTCGAATTTCAATAAGTAAGACATTCTTATCAGGAGGTAGGTGGGAGACAAGTCTAAAAAGTAAAACAGTAGACTACAACTTATACTTCTTCAGGAGCCGACATGCTCGGAATGTGGACGAACTGGGCGTCCGCGGATAATAATAACACATTACGTAGGAATATACAATCGCCTGTGACACTCATACTAAATCTATGGGTGTTTTGTACTTGGAGGAAATACCGCAGACTGTGTGTTCCATTTAATCAAGATAGAGATGGGTTCGGAGGATTTTTTGGGATGACTGAAACTTATCCAGAACAATGCAATAGTAGCTTGATACCACTGTAAAGACCACATTTTGATTTCTACAGCTATTCTAATAGGTTTTTAAGCAGTATCCTGGAGAGCGTTTGCTAATGGAACCTGTTGCCTTCTCACCTAACCCACTCCATTCAATGCACTGAGGACGGACCCACCGGAAAACTCCTGGATAATCATCCGCACAGGAGAAACAGAGCTTTATCATATACTGCTGTTACGTGTACTAACCTGGACCGTGGTGTAGCAATGTGGTGTTACAGCCATTCTTAAGTGTTGTGTGCTTTTGAGATAGATCTCTCTATGATAAGTATCAGGATACTAATACCACAACACCCATTTCGGAACGGGTGTATGCACTTTGTGAAACATTTATTCTCACTAATCCACTTCAAAGTGAATAGGCACTCATCCAGAGGTTTGCTACCTTCAGAGCTCATCAGCAGTACGTCTCCTTGACCATCCTTGAAGGTAAACTCCGGGAACTTGACGGGTAATTCGAGTGTGCCTTCTGTTATCTTACCCACGCACAGTAAACGTGCCCTTAACAAGTTTGAGCAGAACTTGATAACACCTTAGGCAATGTTACAGTTATGTCCAATCTCGTAAAGACCCTGTATTTGTCCTGTTTGCGCCAACTGGTAACCAACCGGGTGAAGCGAAACATTTGCTCCAGGGCAGAGGATAACTGCCGAAAACACACACACACACATACGTAAATCAAACAAACTGTCCGACATAGTTCAAAGGTCCGTGGTGCTACCATAGAAATTTGACAATACCGGAGCCGAGTTTTGCCTGGAACTTCTCAATCCATGATGCTAATTGGAAGGAAGGCACTGAATGGCGGCAAACCGGTCAGCATAACCAGGGACGTTACCGGGTAGCCGTTCGAAGCCAAGGGCAAACCAAACGCATCGCGAAATTGGCGTGCTTGTAGACCTGTTCAGAAGTGACGGTGAACATGTGTCCAAGTTATACTGGTTAGGTAGTGGTAACACACTTACTTAGTATATAATAAGTCCCAATTCCAAAGCCTGGCAAGGCCAAGGCTTTATAGACAAGACAGACTTTAACAAGAGCTCAATCTACGTTCAGTGCTTCCCGGATTTTGTTCCATGATAAAAGAAGTATTGTTAAAACGAGACTGGTATGGCGGAACTTGTTCAATTAGGCGGCCAGTAACATCATGACAAATTCTATGTTGTCGTGTAAATCTAATTACATGACAAGCTTTTGTGTTATCATAGCCATCAGGAAAAATAGATGATGTAACCGTTAGATGGCTATTCGGAAGGAGAATGCAAGCCCACAAAACACGCGAAAAATCGATTAACTTCAGAGAGCCCTTATCCTGCACCGGAAGTAGATTTGAGCCAATCATGAGCAAAATATCATTCTGTTAGTCTCAAATCGAAATGGGCCAGGCTCAATCTACAGAGAAGGCTTTATTCTACAAAACTCCGTATACGGGTTGATTTCACTGCAGATATTGAGGGCTGGGCATAATCCCGGAAACGAAAAAGGATAGGCTCGTTAATTTTGATTGAAGACTCCAGATAACCTATTTCGTAAAGTGCATTATTATTTGTGTAATAATACCTGGGCCACCATTTCCCTTTTGGAAAAGCTCCTACGTTCCAACTTTGTCTTCAAGATAATTCCAATGTTAAATCCTGATGGAGTGATTGTCGGGAACTACCGTTGTTCTCTGTCTGGATGTGACCTGAACCGCAAGTATCACTCCGATTTGAAGCGGTTTTTTCCAACAGTATGGCACGCCAAAGAAATGGTGATGAAGTGAGTAGAAACAGACTTCCTTTTCCATCCTTTTTTGGTGGATTATATGAGGGAGCCATCGTGCGAACTCATCATAATGTACAGAGGAAATGCCGTTAAAAAATAACACAGTGACTCAACATTCGCTCTGAGTACTATACAAAATGTGTCACAAAACAGAATCTGAAAGAAGCCATACATACCTCAGGATGAATTACTAAAGGGCTTAATAAATGATGTGTATAAATTTACGTTAACATTCAGATTAACGTTTGGAACTTTGAAACCGCCTTATGGTTGTGTTGTTGAAAGAGAGCTTGTCTCATGGGGTAACTAGGCATCTTTCGGCTGTCAGAATAAGACTTAGACGTAAAATATTCGAATGTGAACGAATATTGCATTGAATTTGGTGTAAATACAAGATTGAACTTAAAATTCGGATACGAAACTGAAGTTTTCGCACAAAATTGGCCTTTTTCAACAAACCTCTGTGTCCACATTATTCTCCTTTGCAATGCCTCCTTTCTGTCCTAAACCACAGAAAGAAAGCACTAAAGTCGAGCTTAGTTCCGATCAACCTTTATCGTCGGTGTTTATCTTTGGCCGTGTCGGTTTTTGACCCTTGAACATATGCACTGCTGAAGAGCCTAAGTGAAAGCGAAACACAACTCTGGTCTCAACTGCTTTGGTCCAGACTGACTAAACTAATTGTACCATGGCGGATGGAGAACTGTTCCGCAACTAACTACAAGTATGAAGTTTTTTCGTATGTAGCATGGATGTTTTGCTGCTATCTGTATGCGTGAGTGAGTAGTTGAGTGCGTGAGCGCTTTGTTCATCTGCAACAAAATATACGAACATTCCGAATTTTCTGTTACCTGCCTACGGCTACCGAAAAATTCTCTGATGGAACTGCTTGCACAGCAAGCAAAACATAAGTCTTCGCACCGTGGTCGTCATAAAGGTTCTACAATTAATTGATATACAAAGACTTGGGGATAATGATAAACATAAGACCAGAAACCAATGGAAAATTGACCGAAATAAGTACCGGGAAATCCCAGGCAACATATGAATGAAGGAACAGTCCGGCACTTTGCGGCATTAGACGTTAGTATCGTCGTCGGTTTTTTGTTCATCGAATGCTTCACATGATCTTCTGGGAGTGAACTTGCACCTACCTGACAGAAGGGGTGCAGAGTACTCCCCATTTATTGGACGCTCATTTGAGGCAGAAAGCATTTAGCGCACAAAACCCATACACCTCTGGCATCTGCACTTATCTTTCAGGTTTGAGGCAGTGTTGCGAACCCGAATGTCTGTCAGTATTCGCGGTCTTTGTCCAAATTAGGCACTCTCAACTCAAAAACAGAGTATGACGGATAGCAATATATTTGGACTACTAAAATTATCTGATGTAGCGCTACCGAAACGAGAGGCGGTGCCTAACAGATGAAACGGCTGATGCAACCAAAACAGTTACTGCGCCAGCGTTCAACGCACCAGGTAGACAAACCACATCGCTCAATAGTGAACATACCTTCCTGTTGCGACATGATGATTGAGGAACAGCTAGCATGCCTTGAGGATGTGGCAGTACCATAATTTTGTCAAAGGTTAGGTGTTTGAAACTCAGCTCTCAACATGACCAAGTCTATCTACTACTGGTGAGCTTGAATGAGGACAAAGCTCGAGTCCTGCGCTTGCCCTATTTGGTGTGAACCAACCAGCTACAAGAGAGAGGAAACTGATGAAAGGGAGTGAGGTGGATACAAATGCAAAAATAACAACCACGTACAACCAAATATTTCGTACATCACTTAATAAGTTTTTATGATGGTTGATTTTGCCATATTTGCAGCAGTATTGGACTAATATGACTCAAAGAGGCTTTCTGCGACTAGTTTTCGTGTCACGGTTTCAGGGAGAAAATAAGAGAGCCCCATGTATGATGTCTCAACGTCTCAGCCACAAACGCTGTTACTGCGAGGTACATTGGAAAATTAAACAAGCTTAAGCCCAAGTCAATAACGCTATGAAATTTTGGTGACGTCAACAAAAACAAACTGAGGTTTAGTGGTTGTCTTTCCTCAGATGCAAATTGTGGCTACTGAGGCGGAAATGCAGTGATTTCGGATGACGTTTTGTCGATATCAGAAAACAAATTGAGTAGATATATCCTACAACAAGGTACGCAGAATGACGAGGCATTTTGTTGGCTCTTGGATGGACATTCACGTACCCCATATATGAGCTGTACGGCTAAGAACCTGACGCTAGGGAAATGTTTGCCAGTTTTTCTTGTCAACGTGAACTGGTCACAAAGACTTGTTAGTTCAATGAGATACCATACCGCCATGGTTTGAAAGAGAACACATGGAAGAAAGTTGGTTTATCTGCCTACTTATTGTCAGGAGCCTTGTTAAGCCTACAGTCATGGGTATATCCTATCAATTGTTTTGCGTGCTTAGAATGTTTGTTGATAACTGAGTGTAACACAGCACAATTCTGTCTTACAGCACAATGCAAGACTATGCCGTTTTGGTCTACTGCGATTTTCACGGACACAGTCGAAAGCAACAAATGTTTATTTATGGGTGTCGGAGTTTGAATCCGGAAACGCGCTTTCATGACCGGGTTTTTCCGGCAATGCTGAGCAAAAATGCACCAAATCTGGTAAGCAGCGATGGCATGAGCGATTTTTTAAAATGATTTTATTTTGCTAAAATAATTCAATTTGTCATACTGTCCAGAGCACTAGATAAAGTTCCATAGTTTTGGTTCCCGTAATACTGAGTGTTGTTGCTGAGGCAACCTCAGACACAAGTATCGGTAGTTCCTCTATGGTAAGTATAATTACCATAGCAACTGTATTGTAATTTGGGCGCAACAAGATTGATTGTTTGGTGCGTTCCGACGTTCTCTGGTGTCTGAAGACTGATGACCAGAAGGCAGAAGACAATGACGTTTCTGGAGACAACCGGTGATTGTGACGCAAGCGCAACTACCATGAAGTGGATGAACAGTTACCACGTTTGTTAGTTTGTTTTTGTTCCAATTCAACGATACTTTTCATTGACCTGGCCTATTGTTACGTTGCTAAGATTAAAAATTTCATCTGTGCTCAGCGTTAGATGTGAGTGATCCTGATCCGAACTCTTGACCGTTGTATCTTTATTTCGAGCCTTTGTTACGGGATCAGTTTATTGTTTCGGCTGCCTGAATTGGGTAGAGAGTTAGTCACTTCCACAGTGCACATGCTTTGCAGATGGGGCTAAACGTATGTGGGTCCGAGCTGGATTTGGTTAGCTCAATGGTTTTCTGATACTTTAAGAAGTGATCTGGAAATCATCATCCTGCGAACTTGTTAATTCTCCCGGAAGTCCACAAGCCGTGTTGATTTCATTTACTATGAGAAGTACAGTGAATCGTTCACTAGTAGATTTGCTCCGGTAACCAGGCACTGATATCTTTTATACCAGTTCTATGAAACTTAATTAATACATCGACTGTGAGTTTCACTTTTTCGTGCTTATATTTGATCACCCAGTAGAGAGAAAGAGGAATCACTCCGAGGAATTTCTTCTTTTGACTGAGATAGTCTCTTTAGACCTGTGTCATTCGGTTGGTTGGACCACCTGGTCCGTTCCTCAAACATAGATAACAGCCGTATGCTTACATACTATCTATGATCTACTGTCATATACCCGATAGGTGAAAAATTTTCGTGAGTTCTCGAAGAGCAGGTGTGCACTCTGTCAAACAGGCGCCCCACTGCACTATCGAAATTCGATAGCCAACAGAAACAAGCGGGCTATTTTGCTTAATAGTCGGTGATAGCGGTTAGCACTTTGACCTTTCTCTGTGATCTGACTACGAAGGACAACTGAAACTTCCAATTTAGACGCCATAAATATAGACACGTTAGGCAACTCTCTGGTCTTCTTGAAACCAATTAGCAAAGGTTTCTATCCCATGTGGGAGAGTGAAGTAGACGGGGTAGTGAATAAACCTTCTTTCTTGTTTCATACATGAATCAGCAAAGTAGCTCATCTGCTTATGAGCATCTTAAGTACACGTGAGCCTCTTTTTTGACTTCCACAACAGGCTGGGCTTTGCTCTTGTTCTGACACGCAAAGAGAATTCGTATGATTGTTTAGAAATGGACAGTTCAGTTGTTGGAACATTCATCCAGTAGGTCAGAATATGCCAGTATATCGAAATATTGGTAGCTCAGGTGCGTGTACAGGTGGTTGGTTAGATCAACAGCAATCCTATCAACCAACAACAGGGTGGAGTTTGGCGATTTGAGTCAGCCCTCTTTTCTGTCATGCTAGCTATACTTGTGCTTCTCATTTCAACATCTTTCTAACTCCACCACACTTTTTCATAACGAATACTTTTGTAATAAATTCTAGTTCACTTATAAACAGTCGATGATCTGAGCCTATTCACTGTTTCGGTGGGACATCAGACAAGTCCTAAAAGGGTTAAACTATCAAACTGCATACATATATTTGCATATATTAACAATATATACTTAACTGTATCGTTTCATCTTCTTTCCTTTTCTTACGGACATCTAAAAACTAAGTTACACACCGAATTTCTGCTCCATGATAAAGCTGATGTTTATAAAAGTGTGGATAAAAACATCCAGTAGATCGTTTAATTTAGTGTTGCTCTATGCAGTAAAGTAACTTCATTTGAAAGCAAGTCGTTGAATGCCTCGCTAAATTTTATTTACCCATCAATATGGTTGCAAGAATAGGTCTTAGGGAGATCTCACCTCCATTTTCTCTCATCTCTTGGAACGATTTACCTTTGAATGTTAACTGGATATCTTTGTGAGTACAAGAACTCTGAGACAATTCGTTCAACAAAATTACAAAAATAGTCTGCCGTCTCCTACAGTGGCATCTTCTTGAAAAAGGTTGAACATCGAGAGGGAAGTTTCCCGATTAGGTAAATGAAATTTACCAGCAAGTTACGTCAGTCAATGGATTTCATAATGGAACTCTCTCTTTGCTGCAGTTCATACAATTCGAATGTCACTGAGTATCCGTAATCAGTTTCAACTTTCTTGATTTCAGTTTGATTACAGTAAGTGTAGATTTACTGTACAAAAAGAGAAAGAGGGCACTGGAAGAGTTGTGATGTGGAGGACAGGGATTTTAAACAGCTATACGCTAGAGGTGAGTGGTTTATAACTAATGCTCAGTTCTCTTTGCCTATGATCCTATACTAGAATATGTGAGTGCCACCTCGATTACATTTATGAGGATTTCCCAAAATAGTTACTGACGAATGGCCGCTACCACGTTTGTGAGCTTTGCTGATTTTCTCTGAGGATCGATAGGCGTCGTCTTTTGAGATTTCTCGTGAATGGAGTATAGGGGGCAACTAAATTACCGCTATTTGGGCAGTTCTCATATCATTATGTGACAAGTCTGAATCACGAACGGGGTTTCCTGTCACGACTTGTATGCTAACGGGGTGGGGTTATGTTTTTGCATTGCACTTTATATTACCAGAGTCTGAGTCCCGTTACGGAAATGGGTATCCCTATTTGATGTGTTTTACTAGGAAGACTATACGGTTCCAGGGTTTCTTCCTTGATAACGACAAACCAGTATGGTTGTCTGGGCCGATTGGATATACATTCGGACTACTTCGTAAAACTTCTCATAATAAATTGTGTATTCATTTCATGAAAAGGTCAAAACTATTCGGTCATCCTACTTATTAGACAACTACACCAAAAAGTACCCTAAGAAGAATTCAAAATATGGCTATGAGTTGATTAAATGGACTTTGTTGTCTGCACTGCAGCATAGCATTGTATATAGGTGTCAAACTTTTCCAAACGGGAGATCGACAGCCACTCAGAAGGCCCCAAGGAGTGATTCGAAACCGAGTCGCACTGAAGACAACCCACTACTCTTATCCGTCAGACCATCCAGGTTGACTAGCGTGACGACTACTGAACAAGCTGCACGCTCGATTGATAGAATGTGTAGTGTTAACGAAGGTATTTGGGAGAAATAACTCACTCCCGATAGATGAACTGATCACACTGCACAGGTTGCGCTGGCTTGGCCACGTGCTGCGTATGCCAGTCGACCGACTTCCTCGAAGGGCTCTTTTCGCACAACCAGAGCCAGAGGCGGTCAAACAATGACTTGGCAGCGAAGTATGAAGGCCATTACCAGCAAACTCAGCTGCGCTGGTCACTGCCGTCTTCCTGGATGGGGACCCCGAGACGGGCCACGTCAATGGCTAGAGACATTATCAGACATTGCCCAGTCACGCCCTCAGTGGCGCTCGTGCATCCAAGCTATTGCCTTCAATGCATAGCTTCTTTTCCCCTCCCCCCCCCGCTTGACAACTCACTGACAGTGCTGGATTNAGTGCTGGACTTATGCACCAACTTACCAGCTCGCGCCTGCAACGCGCAGCTACCTACCCCCTACCCCAGATCATCGGTGAACGAAATTGCGGCAGCTGCAACCAATGTACGACGAGTACGCGGTTATTACAGCTGACAATGATGATGATGATGTTAACGAAGGTACTAACATGCTTTTGCCGGGCCTCTGAAGGACGCAAGTAGTCGGATAACTTCCACATTATGTACAATTTACATTCAGGATCCAATCCCATCATTCCTTACAATTAGGAAATATCTCAACTTTATCACTGATAGCCAAACAGATGGGATATCACTAAAGAGCCGTAATGTTCTGAAGATGCCATTGCCTAGTATATGGTAAATCGTAACCACGTCACAATAAGTAAACGAAGACGAAAAATTATGGTTCATTTGAAAGTGATTAACGCTACTTACTGCTCAAACTACAAACGATGAATCGGAAATGTATTTAATACCTGTGTTCTATGTGCTTTTCAAGCTATCCATGAAGCAAACAGTTTTATGTTGTATCCGAAGTGTAACAACTTAAAGTTGGACCGACATTCACACCTCTCTGATAAAAGAGGCAACGCTGTCCGTTAAACAGACATTTGCCTATCTCGGGATTAACTGGTGGAGTGAAGAAGATGTATTCATTAGAGTTCTTTCATCAATCTTCCCAGCATAATAATAGCTCCCGGTTCTCCAACACAGACAATTCTGACCCAAGACAAATTTCCTTCTCGTGATTTCGCGTTGTAGGTGACATTACGGAACGTCAATGGTGGCTTAAATATTTGCCAGTAAGGAACACCGATGCCGTTGGAATTAGAAAGTATTTATAGAAACACTTCTTGCCACGGTCAGGAAATTCAGTGGAATTTGCGAAACCAACAAGCTATTTCGAAATTTGACCGGGAGATCCTTGCTTTCACTTTCAGACCTCTCGAGGCCTTATTAGCGGTTTAGGGGTCATTTGAAAAACGTTCCAGATGTGAGTTAAGCGTATAGAGGAAGCATTTTCATTATCCATCGATGCATGAACAAGGAGGTTTTGGGGAATAGAAAACGCCTCAGGTGCCCTGACGGCCAAATCAGCGGGACACTCAATGGATGCGTTGCACAGATGCACACGTACTCACACGTACACATACGGAAGTACACACATCTTCCGTCCAACGTTCGACTAATGAATAACTTTAATCATTGCTTTCAATTTTGCTAGTGTGTTGCAGCTTCATCACTACACTTGTCATTCCAGTGTGATAAGATATCTGATGAAGACAGAGTAGACGATTGAGAAACACCTTGAACCCAACATCATAGCAAAATCCGTGTGACTTGAGTTGGTCAGTCAGTCTTCGTCGGGCTATATACACAAATCTGGATGACAATTTGGCCACTTCCAGCTTGGCAGCAGCAAGTCGGAAAGGATACAGCGTGTTTTTTCTGACTGAGTATTTCGGTTTCAAATTGATGAATACGGAATCAGCTCTAGAGACGATTGAAAACTCCGCGGTTTGAGCAGTGTCTGTCTTCGTACTTACTTTGGATGTCGTAGCAGCCAGGCTTCATGTGGTACTGCTGAAAGATTAATGTTTTTTTATATTACTGATATGGAAGAGGATGTTAACAACTGGTTTGGAGTCGGAAAGCATGTCGATTGGTTTTCATCTGACTAAAGATTATACAAGGGAAAATAAGGGCTGACACACAAAATGCCCCTTGTGACCCCAATACACGTATCACTGGTTCCCAGAGAAAACTTGAGTATGAGTACAATGCGGGGTGCCTTGTTTTACGCCTGCGAGTCTTGGCCACTTCTGACAGGTAATTTGAGATATCTCCAGGTTCATGACCACTGAAGACTCAACCAACGAATTATGGAAGTAGTTGTCAGGAGACAACTTTTGGCGAAGCAGAGGATGCTTCACTGAAAGAATGAATCCAGCACTGAGTTAGGTGTCCCGCATACCTGTCAAATTACCGCTTGCAGAGACGCTTTCCCTGCCTGATTCCGAGTTACGAAAACCGGGGGCTTGAAAGAATTTGACATGGCAGGAGAGAATGAAGAAGGTTACGAATAATTTCGGTACCGTTTTCCTTCCAGGATTAAATCCACATGACGCTCTGTGCTTGGCTGGAAACATTGAACGATGCGGGGGCTAATCAATATCAGTGGTGCTCATGGTGGAAGTTTCTATCCAGATTATCTGACTGAGAGTTGGAAAAAGAGGCATCTCTAATCAATACAGTGGTGCTCATGGGGGAAAGTTCTATCCAGATTATCTGACTGAGAGTTGGAAAAAGAGGCATCTCAGAATTTTTTAAGGCTGGGCCTAGGTCTCCTCCCTACAACACTTATCTTTTCTTTCCAGTGTAATGCATTTTTCGAATGAATTGACACTATTCTACGGGAACGAAGCATCAATGTTCCCGCCTTGACAATGATTTCGAAACACTATCGTGGCATTATTCGGTTATCAATTATTACATTCAGATGGACAAACTTCAATCCCGGTCACAAACTATTCTACTTTGTTGATCCACATTGATTTCACGATTCTGACCGTAATGTTTGCAGGCAACGTTTTGTGGCAAAACTGGAGAAGTGAAAGAGGACAACTATCACTTTAACACGCGGGACTTCGAGGAGATGGGCCGTCAGTTTTGTGATACATTGTTGGACTATTGTGATCCAGATCAAAAGAAGGTAAGTTATTCGGACTACTGGAGAAGATGCTGGTGAGCTTTGTCGGTGCTATCCGTTCATCTAAAGCGCTTGATTTTACAACCGCTCAAATGATTTTGTATATTAGCCGTTTTAACGACCTCTTCCGGTGATCCTTCGGGCAGACCTACTGGCAACAGTTGCAAAATATTTTCGCTAAACTCATGTTTGTTCCTTTGGAAAGAAAATCAGTATGAGCGAAGAGAAAGTAAATTAAAAGGTGAATTATACAACTGGATGGAAAATATTACGGAAAAAATAGGTTGATGAGAGTCTGTCAGTAATAACTCGGCACTTCAGCGAGGTGAGATACATTTGGAGTAGAAAAGTGAATTCAACTTTCCAAAAACTGGAGGAAGTAATCTACTAACCATTAATCAGTAGCACTGTGAATGTTAAAAATTTTATTTGTGAGGTCCCGCCATAGTGGGGTTTCGCACCAAAAGAGGTTTTCGGCTAACGCTTGAAAATCACTGAAGCCAACCCAAATATCCCATTGTACGAAATTATAAAGCTTTATCCAGCTTCTGTAGAGTTGGTACCACTTCGCATAGGAACAAGCAGACGCGGGGAGCAGTCAACAGAGGGGACCTTTTATTATAACTTACTATGCTCCAACAGATGACATACCGTTTTCTCAAGAACGGGCATCCGACTGATCTCACTTCTATCTCGAGTAATCTACAAACTGGACAAATGTACTATTATGCATGGAACTAAAAAAACTGAGATTTGTAGGCGACAACGAGTTAAATGTGTCACGATCAACTTGTTCCCAAAAACTGTGATAAGACATGGGGGCCGTTTTGAAAAGTTAGAGTTTTGTGGTCAAATTTGTATGATATGGTTAGGTAGTTTATGGTAAATCGATTCGCAGGTATACCCTCCCAGCAGAATGGCATGATATACTGGATAGTTCACAGATACATATAAGTTGCTTTATAATAAGTTAATACCAGTCGTGCTGAGTGAATGTTATGCCACAGAAGTTATCACAAACCCCTTTGGAAGTTATTTGTCTTCCATCAAGATTTCCTGCTACGGCTAACGTCAACTTAGGATGGAAAGCCTGAAGTACTGTAGAGTTGTTTTATCCTCGTCACCACCCACCAGTAAAGCACATTTCACAAACGGAAGAGATGATTCCAACTAGAACTTTTTGTCGTTTGGCCGCGAGTGAATGATCAGTGGTGCGGTCAACTTAAAATAAAAAAGGAAATGATGCCCATCGTCCGCTGATCACTTTGAGGACTACAAAAATGGCCGTTTTTTCAATTAAAAATTCCAGTGGAAAGGCAAATATGATTATCGTGGTATTCATTAAAGCACCTAACTTTTTGTGCTATTTTTATTTCACAGTCTGTCCATCATATGCAATGTATTGATAACCTGGTATGGTTGTAAAACGCCCCCACAAATCACATGGATTCATCTTTAATAAGCCGACCATTGAAAGCGTGTGTGATGACGTATTACGCAAAGTGGACCTCTTGAATAAAGGAGTAGTGGCGTTATTTGTCTCTCCAGTTCAGGTTAATCATGCTAATTAGATCACTTTTTACTTATTACTCATGCCTGTATCGGGTGTATCGCTGATAGTAATTCCCCAAAAGCTTCGTTGACAGTGTAAATTTGTTGGATGCGAACAAAGACGAAGCAGCTGTACAACACTGATTCTCAATGTTTCTGTTTAAATTAGCTTCACTGATCACTTTGAGACTACAAAAATGGCCGTTTTTTCAATTAAAAATTCCAGTGGAAAGGCAAATATGATTATCGTGGTATTCATTAAAGCACCTAACTTTTTGTGCTATTTTTATTTCACAGTCTGTCCATCATATGCAATGTATTGATAACCTGGTATGGTTGTAAAACGCCCCCACAAATCACATGGATTCATCTTTAATAAGCCGACCATTGAAAGCGTGTGTGATGACGTATTACGCAAAGTGGACCTCTTGAATAAAGGAGTAGTGGCGTTATTTGTCTCTCCAGTTCAGGTTAATCATGCTAATTAGATCACTTTTTACTTATTACTCATGCCTGTATCAGGTGTATCGCTGATAGTAATTCCCCAAAAGCTTCGTTGACAGTGTAAATTTGTTGGATGCGAACAAAGACGAAGCAGCTGTACAACACTGATTCTCAATGTTTCTGTTTAAATTAGCTTCACTGGTAGGACGTACACTTGAATTGATAGTTCAGAACCTCCCACTGCCTCGAATTATGGATTTTTGTCTACCAAATTTGGATAGACGTCCCTCAGATGTTAGGACACAGAGTTGACCAACTTTGTGTATTATTCTTGTAAAACCTGATACTTTCTTCACTTGCGAACGACTTTCAACTTATTGAGAATAAATTTACATAAATGCTTAGTCCCGTAAAACTGTCGGAGTTAGTTTCATTGTACATGCTGTACCATTTTTGTGCTCCCAGCGAAAACTGTTATTATGCTTAGTCTTGGTACCTTGAAATTGAAACTCACGGCTCGTGAGGTGTTATATATTTCTAAAGATCAAAAATTAACCACCTACACCGAGCAGAATAAACAAGCTGATTTTCTGTTTGCGGTTCAAACTCAGAACATCACCTTGCTGTTTTCACCATCGTCTTCCACAGTTCTAATGGTCTTACAGTTAGTGTTGCTGCTGAGTCTGTGTTTGCAATTTCTAACCAACTCACTTCCATCGTTTTCTAGTGCAACTATATACTGACAGAGTTGAAAAGCGATGCACTGGCAAAAAGACTGGCTCGTTATTCCGGTGAACTCGGAGAGGTCAATGAGTCAGATTTGGGATGCTCCACTGATGATAGTAGGTGAGATTCACTATTTGTGATGCGGATAACAAGTGTTGCTCCCATTCTGTGTTGTGCTGTGCATTAGATGGTGATGACCGTGAAAATTTGTCAGAAACTACAGATGCAGGAAACAGGTTGCTTCACTTGTAAAAAAACGCCAGCGAATCTCATTGTTCTGCTTTACAAGCACAATTTTCAACAGAGGTTTTCATAAGGAGCAAGAATTTTGTAAGTAAATTCATAGCGATGCTAACGCGCAACAACACATTCCGGGCAGACAATGCACAGGGGAGCGTTTTGCCTGGCTGTTGAATATCAGAACTTGGTCGTCTACACAGTAACTTAAAGAGTTAGGATTTTTAACTTGCTATCAAGCGAAATTTGCCCTGCGTTACGTTTTGCAGTATCTGGTTGTTAAGTCCCAGTTAAAGTATGTACTCTAAAGGTAAGAAAACCACGTGGCATCTAAATGTCTCCCCGAAATATCATTTTTTTCTTGGACAGGACCATCAACATAAAGTGCGTCCTTGACTTCACGGATTTACATAAAAGGAGTAATCTCCTCGTAGATTGTTTACCGCATCTATTGGAATTTCTTTGATGGTGGTGTGATAATACAACTCTGGGTAGTTAACGAAAGTGTACAAAGTGAATTATTGTCAGTGAATATGCAGATGTCTTAATTGGGGTACTATCCCCCCGAGACTTTGTTCGCTTGCTCTCGCTGAAATACTGACTATTCTGACTACTTACCTAACTGTCTAACTCTCCTGTGTTTTTTTCCAGCGATACAGGATCCGACAGTTCCAACTGTGATGATGTGCCCGCCTATTATGCCTATGTTCTGCAAAATGTGAGTCTATGTGTTACTCAGCAGGCTCAACTAATGATGTACATGTGGTAGGAATTCACAGTAAAATGATTCAGTGTCTGTCGGTACGTGCAATGTCCCCCGGGAGAGCACATGAGGATACGCTAAAAAGGCATTCGCTGTGGGACTAGAACAAAACATTGGACAAGCACCATAAACAAGAGATTCAAGTGAATTTAGTTGAGTCTCCCGTTGAAACCGAAACAGTGCTAACTAAGACGGTTTTGGGGAAACAACTAGATAGTTTCCAATCGTTAGGAAATGAGTTCATTCACCAGCTAGCGGACGGTCAGGTCTCCGTAGTTTTGAGGACATTAAACTTACAGATAAATGTATTGAGTCCAGAGGTTCACCCATGTATACTGTGTCCTTATCATGTGTAAGAGAAAACGTTCCCCAAAACGTTAACCAGTAGGGCGTGAACGGTCATTGTACCCGCACAAAGATAGTCCTTTCTAAAGCAGTTGTTTCCAGATGAGATTTCACCCACTGCTTATTGAGACGGCTCTATACTGTATCGTTGTACCTTGGCGTGTGGAGTCATGACATGAATATGAGTGGTTGTCTTCCACTGCCTGATCCATGCATGCAGTGATGACAAGTGCTGTTAGATTTGTGAAAGTCTTATCAAAAGTTGTACATAAGCTCTCCTCTCCTTCTTCCAGACATTTAAACTCTTATGGTAATATTTTTGCTTTGAACCATCTACAAAAGAATTGTTGCCATATTTTACGGGCGCTCATGGTGCTATGCAAAAACGAGCTCCTTTTCAAATTTCTTTATGGAATTAGTTAGCCAGCTAGTTGTTGAAAGCATCATTGAAAGCTGGCGCAAAAGCATGGCAATTGAACGGTGTTCAAAGCTCTCTTGAGTCCATGTGTTGTATACAAGGTAGGAAGCCTAAAATCCCTCAAGGTCGCTCCTTATGGAAAGGCGATACAAGCCATTTTGGAAGGGAAAAGTGTAGCTCCTCAAGAAACGGCGCACTTTTGACTGATTCAAGTCAACTTTATTTTGACAACCAGAAGCAACCAGAAAGTGCGTAGTGTATTCTATGTTTCTTGATTAACCAGTTATGATAAAATGTCATCTGTGGATATTAATTATTTATTAATAGAAGTACTTATCAGTAACATAGTTGTTGCTTCGCATTTTTAAAGATTAAGATGACTGAAGAAGCCAGATGAGCCCACTATTTATATCATCCTTATTTGTAAATGATTGTTTAACGGCTTTACCTTTTCATTTGAGTGACGTGTAGTAATTATCTTGCATAAAGCCGTAAATGAACGCTCGCAATCAATGTCAGCTCTACAGAGGCCTGTTTCCACAGCTAGATTCTAGATGCTACTTCCAAGCTGTTTTGCTTGATAATTATCATGTCTTGCAAACTAACATATTATCGGTGCAGGCGTATTGCATTTTTCGTTTTTTCAATCTGGTTAACAATATTATATGAAAGCAACTGCATTTGGCTTGGGGCACATCGCTGAAAACGAGCTTTGAGATTTATCGATACATAGTCAGCCAAAGCACTAATGATATGAGTTTGTATCACTTCAAAAGAATAAGCAGATATGCTAAGTTGGTATGCGTAAGTCACTGTCCAACAATTTGAACTTTGCAGGTTTTATTTCCAACTAAAGCATCAGCGTGTGTTTGCGTGTGACTTCGTACAGTGCCATCTCAATCTTCTCTCGATTTATTACTTCTGTCAGTCACCGAAGAGACCAGCCCGCCGAAAACCACGCAAGAAACGGAAAGAAGCCCCCCAGAACGCAGTAAGTCTGGACTTGATTTCTTACGTTTGATGTGGCCTTAATTAGCACAATCTCAGTGCAGTAGCTCCACAGCTTACCTTGAACTGACTCGTATGTTCCACTCCGTTTCACCGCGTCAGGACTTTGCGGCCCCTATTTTATTTGCCTGCAGCGTGCAACACACCCAAACAAATGTGATTAAATCATACGCTATCCACTAATGGTATCACTACGTCAACAGCTCATGCAACCACATGGCGTATAGATGTGCAGTTGGTCTAGCGATCAGAAACAAAATTATATCCTAACAGTCAGTCAGACAACGTTCCATCAGCTGATCGACATTCGGCTTGTTAACAATAACAGTTTTCTCTAGAATTTTCGTAAGGTTACAAGAGTGACCTTATTTACAATGTATCGGGGCCACTTGGCTGGGAGCCTTTGAAGGTGCTATCAGACGGGAGTGGTAGCAACTGTTTAGTCCTTCGATATGCCGCGCCTAGATCGGTTCTGTATTCGAAGTTTTGGACTACATTTCTCAACTTAAGGTCAAGACTAGACGGTGAGTTTTATGTACACATGAAAAGAGTCTGGAAGTTGTATATTTGTGTATACAGTTGCTTTGGAGAAGCGTTCATTCATGAGTCGACTTTGAAACGAAATGAGGACGTGGTACTCAGTCTATCTTGGCATCACATTTTAACACTTCCGTTTGTGTTTCTGTGGAATATGTCCTGAGAGACGTCAGGCGTACAATTTGTGCTTAATAGTGACATGAATTTCCATAGGCAATAGAGCCTGACCGGCTGATTGTCGTAGCCTGTTTTATTCGGCACTGTGCCACTGCTGCTTTGACTAAGAGCCACGTTGACTGCTAGTGCGATTAAAATTCCGCAGCAAGCATAGGGACAGACCTCAGGTGTGGAAGTCCAGTATTACTGAATGCAGAGCAATTATGATCATCCAGACCACAAGAAAATCGATACTTGCGTGAGAGAGCAAAGATGACACCACGTGGGATAAATACAATTTCTAAAACAGTCATGTCATGTTATACAAACAAAAGAAGAAAACGCCACTGGGAGCGCTGCTAAATGAGCTGAAATGATCAGCATTGTTTGCCAGATCGGGGAACCATACAGCAACCAAAATTTTCATTCCAGCGAATAAAAGTCACCCTTGCAAACCCAGCCGCCAGTAGTCAGTTCATCAAAGCCAATCTACCTTCATAAAACCTGTCCGTTTCTGCTTTGACCGTCAGAACTCCTCGGTATGTTTGATTAGGTGTTTTAATTTGCGATGTTTGCAATGATTTTTGTAGGTTTTTACCTCTGCGGTGTTGGTCCTCTCTGGTAAGGGCTCTGGCAGGACTATTTAGAACGTTCACTATTTCTCGAAGGCACCATCAACCGATGAGCCTGCAATAAATAATCGGTGAGAGTAAGTTAGCAAAGTACCCGTGAATGCTAAGCATCATCCAATGAGCACGCAAAGTACGATATAAACGCACTGTACTTCAACGCCACGTATTCCGAATTAATCTCAAACTCAGCTGTTTTACTGTCAGATCGTCCAGCAGATAGTGCCAGACAGAAAACGGAGACACAGTTTGCATTTATTTTCAGGTCACTAGGTCAACAAGCGCGCAGACTGAAGTGAGCTGATATCGAGACACTCATTAAGTCGACCGTTTTTTGTGCGCAGTCGTTCTTTTTTCTCTATCGAGTGGATGATTAACAGATCGGGGCTACATTCTATTAACCATGTAGCTTTTTTTGCTAAGTTTCCAGCATGCATACGGACATGAATTGTTCACGAAATGCTACCATAATTAGAGGAACACTTTAAGGTGCCCATCTCCACAGATTCGACAGTCGCTCAAACACTACTGTATTACTATCTCTGACGTCAGTCAATAATTCTTGCATTTCAGTAAAAGAGATCCAAATTATTTGTTTAAACCTTTGTGATAAATTCTGCTTCCTTCTAATCCATTTCAGAAACGGATAACTCATTGTCCAGTAAGTAATGTTCGCATGATTTATAAGTAAATATTGATCAACTGTGGCCGTGGATAATTATAGTTATACCGTGTGCAGTAGATTTGAACCAAACAATGCAACAGCGACAGTCGGGTATTCTCATTGTTTTGGGTTAGGTATCTCTTTTGTATACCCCGATCAACACTCTTCGATTTGTATCTTTTGGCCAGCTGAAAAATATATTCTATTCAATTTTCACTGTATGTTTGACTTAGAACAAAGGCTCAAAATCCCTCAGAATTCAGAAACCGGTGGATCTCGTCAGTCAAGTAAACATAAAAAAGCTCAAGTAGCTATTGAATGTTTTACACATTCATTGTATGACTACACTAACCGAGACACTCAGTTGAGAATAATCAGTCTCCCGTTAAAATCAATTTAGTCGGAAAATGAGTGTATTTTGTCGGCTGTGTACAACGCAATTACAAACAAAACATGAAGACTCAGGAACCACACCTACCCGATGAGCGCCAAGAAGAGCGTAACGAATAGTGTGCTGTCGAAGAGATTTTAGCAACCTCATAAGTAGTGGATTCTACCAAGGAAGTACAGGGCAATATGTCGAGTATCTTACCAGCTGAAGCAGCCCCTGTGTGGTACATTTAGTTGAAGCATACCCTAACTGAGAGTTTCAGCTGGAATCCAGTTGAGTCTTCAATGTAAACGAAACTAGTCTGCAAGTGTGTACTTCGATAGATCCAAATTTATCAAGCTGCTGCTTCACTTTGGATGTTATCTTATAAGCAACGTCACTCTTGTTTAGAACCCGAGAAGCACCATGTAGCTACTTTAAGTTGATCGGAAAAGTTTGAAAAAGATTGGGAAGGATATCAGAGGGGTTCAGTAGGGTTTGGTAGTGCACAACTTGGGAATCTCTAAAGCGACTATTCAGTTATTGGTTGAAAACCACACGATTCAACCACAAATGGCCAGTCAATATTTTTACCTCACATTATGACATGATATGGAGCCATTACTCTTCGGTAGCGCGCTCAAACTGACAAATCCAGTTCTTGCAAATAGAAGATCTCACCATTCTGCTCAGAACAAGTTATAGGTCGTTCAATTTTTTTCTGATTTTTAACAGGTGTGTCAGAAGAACGCGCCCGGAATCTCACAGATTTTTAGCTCAAACTCAGAGCTCTGCAGAAAAGAAATGCGTACGCAAAGGCCGGTGAGTATAGCCCAGATGCATTTCTGTCGTGAACGAGGTTTGCTTGGTAGTTTACAGACATTGGTGTAAGTGATCTCATCTGTAGATCACCAAATATGGCAATGTAAACAGGCTGCTGGAAAAGCGGAAATCAACTAGAGCCATTATAATGAAAGCTTGGCAAATGACTGATGATGCAGGTGTCAGAAAGGTAGGCTAAGTCACAAGTAGTACATAAGGTTGACAGAAACTCGAGCACTGAGTCTACCTGATGAGCTCCCCCCGCACCAAAAAAGGGTGGAATCGGCCGTGGGCTGTCGAAGAATTTTCAGCAATCTTATGAGTAGTACATTACATCCATAGACTAAATTTCGTTTGTTGACATGGACCGGTTATTGATTCCTTTTGGTCCTCAGACAGACAAGTGTTTTCCCTGAAACAAAATCGGTCTTTAGGGACTAATCTGAATGGTATCGGGTGTCGAGTAGCAATACATGAATGACCTTGATTGACCATTCAATCAAACACAATGAAAAAGTTACGAAGCAGCGATTAAAAGAATATTCGTCAGAAATTCTGTTTCATTTTGGATTTCGTGCAACAGATGTGCCAACGTTCATCGAAAAACAAGTAGGCACTGCCATCCATGCTGTCGCGTGTGCATATAGGTCACTGGTTATTTGCAACTAGAACTAATGGAATTTTCTCTAAAAATGGAGTTTGCCACAATTCAGGGTGGTGCGCACTTTTCGTTTTGCAAGATACAGGAGGACGACTGGCTTCTCCTGGAACCTCACTTTGGAACATTTTAGCTGGTAGTCGGAGCGATGTTTAGGTGGCCGAATGTTATAGGTACCAGATGACAGCTACTGTGTAGAGAAATATTGTGCAGCTACAAGTCACTGAGTCAAATGGCGATTTTGTTTCAGTAGAACGGGCCTTGATGACTGTTTCTTTTAAAAGTGACCACAGTTAAACTTGTCTGCCGTGTCGTCACGCTATGCGTTCATCCAGCTAGTGCAGGTGAGAATGCAGGCAGGTCCTCAGAAATTCTAGTGTTCTGTACAAATGGAGAGGGACTCATCTTACTAGTCCCGGATAGATGATCGGGAAAACAACTCAGTTCTCTTACGATGGATTTTGACGTGTTTTTGTTTTCGCTGTTAGCAGATTCTCCTTGACTTCTCCCAGAGGGTAAATTCTGCCTTTGGAAATTGCTTCATGGGCATGTGGTATTGGTTTCGGAA
>NW_008751837.1:691187-706845 GCF_000715545.1 Opisthorchis viverrini
TATATATATATTACACTAGCTTTCAAGCCTACGTATTCTAACCTCCAAAATCATTGCTACATGTTATACCGAGGTACATTTGATTTTGTGTTTGATTCAGAGAATGCAGCGACCAGTGAGGGAAAAGTCATTCGTCCACATTCAGCATCACGCTTTTGGCTACTTGTCGGATAGCGCGTTGGCTTCATCCACACGCACAGAGGATTTGAGATTTATGGAACAAACCGGCAAGGTTCATAAAACTCTGTACCTTGAAGTGCCGTCACGTAAGCCAGTATTCGTACTAGCGTTTATAATGTGCCAGTGAATTGTAGAATTTATATAAGCCTCAAAGACTAAGCATAGCACTACCCTTGTTATAGGTTCTCAGACGATCATCCTTCAGCGCTCTTTCTAGTCCCACCTAGGACTGGAGACTGGTAGTGTTTTAAGGTCACCCCTGTTGCCATTTACATGCTCCGTGAGTCGATAACAACAGGAGTGTTTGCACTAATACAAGGAATAGTCTGTGGCGTTACACTGTGAAACTTTAGGGTACCCTGTGGCCATCTTTTGGAAGGCAAGTCAGAGAAGATTTCTGTTCACTAAGGTACAGACGAAGATAGTGCGGTGCAATATGGTTGCTTCCCTGTGCGGGGACCACATGAGATGTTTAAGGAATCTGTTCTGAGTAAAGACCAAACTGCTGAATAATGAAGCTTGGAGGAGCATTCGGAAGTAATTTCGTTTCGAAACCCTAATTGGCGCTCCTCAAACTGTCTTCTCCCTCCTAACTTAGTTCGGGTTGTGTCAATTAGCAAACGTTTTCAACGTTGCTGAGAGTTTCCAGTGGTGTGTATATGATGTGGGTGGGTTTCACTGCTAACAAATGCCACTCTTTCAAGGGACTGCGGTTTCCAAAATTACGGCGCTCTTTAAAGATACACTACTAATTAATCCTGAAATGCATGGCCCCCTAAATTGTACTGCAACCAGTTTTACTTCCGAGTCGGTCTTGAATCGGACTCCTAAGAGAGAGTAAACCTGATAATACTCACACAACCCAACACCTTCATATAAAACATACTGCTTGGTGAGTACACGCCAACATTTAAACAGTGCCACAGAGCTCTAAAAACCTGAGTATTTAATTAAGCTCTATAATCCTTGAGATGTTCCAGGATTCCAAAGACCATATATTAGGGCTATAACTGTTTCCTGATGAAAAAAGCCTCACAAGATAGACAGGTCCATAAAATGGACCTTCAGTGAGCCTCTTGTGTATTTGCTCCCTTGATTTCGAGGGAGATAGCGGAAGAGGTTACTACAGTGTAGGAACTACCGGGGGAAATTCTCTCAGAGAATCAAAGTTCGGCATAATCTGCATAATCATGTAGTAAAGCCTGTTGCCCGAAACAGATCGCCTCAACGTGGAGACCGAGTTGGGTTGGTTCTTCCAAGTGGCCTCTCCAGAGAAGGGAAAAGCACTCGAATTCGTCTTTCGGGACAGTTCAAAAGTGAATGACACTGCAGGTGATTACCCGGGAAAAAATTCCATGAGATGACGTTCAAACGTTAAGGTCCATCTTTTGTTCCATCACTGGATTTTGCGGACCATAGTAGTGATCCTGATCAGAAATGGTTGTTTTTGTGGGCCAATAATGCTAGAGTAACAATATCACCTTGCGTCACCACTTCTTTGTGTCAACAACAAGATTGCTGTGCATAAGACAAAATTTGCTACAGGGAGACCACCCGCAACTAGCACTACTTAAACCGTTCTCTGTAAGTGGTCTTGGCTCAAGAGACCGGATCGTTAAAATCGATCTGATTTCGGTGCGCAGTGACCTAAGACATCGCCTTATATGATCTAAATCCTTATTGTTTCTCCTTCCACCATAGTGACACGAAGCTCTTTTGTTCTGTTTCATTACCACATCTCGCTAATTGTGTACTGAAAGTTCACCCCGTACCACGTCGCATAGAGCTATTTTGGGCATGACCTCGATTTCATACTCGACATCCAATAGGATTGTAATCGGAAATCGCGTCGCTTTGTTTGCGTTCGATAGCTCGCCACCGTTAAGCTGGACCGAAGGCAAAACGGTCCAACTTTAAAAGGTGGCATGTGCAGCCGTACTACTGAATTACTGGAGTTACTGTGAGGAGGATTATTGAAAAGAGGAGGTAGTTTACACACAGACCGTTTTCCCGTTTGAAGGAGTCATTGTAGGAGGTAAACCTATAGAGAAAACTAACTAGTGAAATGAAAGCATCACCACCAACTAGTGTGCAAACAGCACGATAAAACTACCGGATGTGGGATACGATATTGTTGATGTCAGTCAGTCATGCACACGATCCCTGTCTCATACAAGCAATTTGAATTTCCAGCCTATATAAATCATGAATTCCGTGACAGGACTGCATCAAACGTGGTCAGTAGTGATGAACAAACAAGCGCTTCGAATATCAAAGTAAGTTTTTATCCACTAACGTACCGACTGTTCCACTTGGGCCATCATGCCGGTGCTCGGCTCCCGGAGATCTCTTTGAGTGGAGATCTTGAGTCACTCAATCAGCTGATTAGTGTTCTACTTTCAGTTGAACCAAATCTAGTCTATCACTTTGGAGTATGGTACAAAAGCAATGTCTGCGGTTAAACGGTTCTCACTCTCGAATTGAAATAACCTGATCTCAACACAGGTAGTCAACATGTCTGGAGATCCGGACACATATACCTCATATCTGATTGTTTACAACCTCATTTTTCACTGCGGTCAATAACGGTAGGACAAGGAACCAGAAATGACGAAACGGATGCGTTACGTAGTCTAACACAAAGGGATTCGCAGCATCCATCTTCATGAGGTTTTAAGTAATGTGAGGACACTTAATCGTGTTGCTTCCCACATGACTTTCACAACATCGTGAAGAGACTGCATTAACCCTACAAAGATCAACTCGTACAAACATCACAGTTTTCCAATCTAAAGTGACATGATTGAACGTAATTTACTTCTAGAGAACACCCTGAGCGGTGAACAGAAAGATTGAAATGCCTAAGTAGGCGTATGTGTGTGGAACATGATTACATTCCGAATCTAATCTCTCGTGTTTACATCGATTACTCGTTTTCGTGATTAGTGCTACCTATTTCATCTCACAGAAATTGGGGAAGCTTTTTTCCGCTTTCATGAAACACGTGTACATCATTCTTCAAACCGGCTGATCAAAAAAATATCGACATGAGAACTTACTAGGCTACTGAAAGGTGTATACTCAAGGTGAACGGTGCGTATCCGAAGAGTTTCGCACTAAACGAGACAAAACGGTAACTTCGGTATTGAAATAATTTGTTCGTTCTATTTCTTTGTTACCTACTTTGAAGACTTTGGGAAGTACTTCAAGTGCTTGTTTCTGCTTAAACGTCCCACCAACCTCCATGAGTGAATAACAAGGCAATCTTATTGTCATTTTCTCGCTTTTCAGGTGTGCATTAGTATGAATGTGCACAAGCCTTGTTGAGGGCTAATCGATTATCACTTACAATGTAGTCCGCAGATGCTGTTAAAAAATATATTGTCAGGGCCTAGTTCCGTTATAAAGTATTTGTTTGCTGGATAAGACTGGCATAACACATGCCAAGACGTCGTACTATATGAGGTGTCTGAGGTTTCCCCTCTGAAGCTGGCGTCTCATCCGGTTGTGATGAATCAGAAGCTGTTCAGTTTGCCTGATTTATAGAACCCACTCATCCGAACCTTTTCTGTTTTTTTTTAAAGTTGACTGCTCTGAATTCGGATTTTGAAGGTTCGCAAATCATTCTTACAGAATTGACAACTAGTCTGACCACAAAAATACCCATTATCTGTCCAATTGTGTTCGCATTCCCTGACGAATGACCTGATTGCTTTATGCTTAGCCAGGCGACCAGTGGTTTTGATGATACTGGGTTATTCTGGGTGTTCGTGAAGAGACAAAAAAGAGTTGAGATTTAAGTCACTGGAGTTCACACCGCAACCCTATGTAAATACCGTGGATTTAGATGCTCAATGAACCTACACTGTCCGACTGCGAGCATTACAGGTCATGTTTTTACCATTCGTTCCTCCTTATTCAAAACCTACCGAAACGTTTAGCATGGGATGGAAGAAAAAACAAGTCACGAAATAACGTTTGGTTTCGATTTCCCATTTGGGAGTTAAAGCATTCAAACCTATGGCGTATTTCAATTCGCGCAGTCCGATTTTTCATGTTAAACGAACAGTTCGTTTCTAGTTGTCATCTGATCTGCTTCATAAGTGCGGAAATATAGAAATCTCTTAGCAGTCATCAGGCACACTAAAGCAAACGGGCAGATCTATGACATCTAAACTCCGGCATTATTGCGAATCATTTGCCAAATATATACCTGATTTTTAGTACCTCACAAAGACTATTCTCACTAACCTCCTTGGACCTAGATTTTTCGTAATAACTTTAATGCAGAATGGCCGATTCAAAACAACGGTAATTGGCCAACCATACAGGGTAAAACCTGTCACTCTACTTTCAACTTAGTGGAGCGAGTCTTTTGATCTTTCTGTTGAAAATCTGAAATAGCCACAGCCCAGAACGGCTGTGATCCAGCTACCCATAGGAAAGTTCAATGGTACCAATGACCAGCACACTGCTAACAAGAGCGGAAGGACTCCCTCGGGTGCTTCACTCGCTGTCCTCAGAGAAGCTTATACTGATACTTGAAATCAGTCACTCGACTAATGGATTTCTTGAGTGATCTTGCGAGCTAATCGGTATATCATTAGGACTCAGTTAGTGCAAGTAAAACCATCTACGTCCAGCGTCCTCCAGAAAATATAACACCTAATCCTCAAGCACCCAACTTTTCTTTTGGACAAGTCTTAGGGGCATTCTCAACACCACAGTGGTATTGGTCGCAATGGATGATTACATAGAAAACTAGGAGAAACCGACTACGGACTGAAGTCAACCTTATCCGAGCAACCAACCAAAAAAGTATGAGAAAGTTGGATTGGACGCACTCTTGTTTAGCAATTTCATTCACGCTAATGCCACTATAGCTTTTTTGAATGTCGACCAATAACCAAATGATGCTGGTGGTTTGAAGCTTCTTCCGCGAATTTTAAGGAAGCAATCTGTGTAGATGGTGCCAGCCTTGCAACGAATGCAGACATGTATCTGACACATCCAGTTTGCTCAAAATAACTGATTAATGATAACTTGGTCTCTCTATGCACGAAGCGCTCTGCATTCTCCAACGAAATTAGGTCTATCGAAGGCGAATGTGTTGATCAATGCCGAATCAATATTGGCTGTCATGTTTGTCTAACTCATGCGGACCTCCTTTAGAGTAAAATGTAACATAATTCAGTCAGTGGTAGTGGACCTCGACCCTTATCGAGCCAAGAACAATTTCGGGTGTCTGTTGAATGTTACGCACCCCAATACTGCCAACATGTACCTGATGCATACGTTAATTACCTCAAAGACTAGAGGGCATTTAATTCATCTCAAAATCGAAGAACTGAATGGACAAATCTGCATGAATTATTCCTGACAAGTTTCGTGTTGCTGTAGGATTTTCTGTTACCCCCCTCTATTGCTTAAATTTATTTCTCCAAAGTTGCCGTTCTCTGTATCAAAACGCACAAGTTTTTAAACGTCTATTTCTGAAAGCAGAAATTGAGAGGCTGATCAAGACCAAAGCCCGGCGGCCAACTTTACGACGATAGTGAGGGTCCAATTTCGGGTCGCTGAAAGAGCATTCCATTGTCGTGTTCATTCAGCTACTCGAGCAGTGTCTCTGCAATCTGTGTTTTACTCGGCTTCCACGTTTAGAGGGTTTGAACGTCCATAATTTCAGGTTGTGGTACACTACTAATCCGTGCCAATTGTGCTAAACTGATAGTCAGACAACTTCGCGTTTATGAAACCTAACACATAGCAAGTACAATTCGACAGAAACAACGAATATAAACACTGTGGAACCCACACTCGTCGACACGTCTGACGGCTTTTCCACGGTGTAGATAGTTCTTGATCAACTGAGCATTTACTCCTTCACCGAAAAGCCTTGATAAGCGGTTCAATCAGTTGGCATACCCACAGTTCTCTAGCGTCCAAACAGTCAACGGCAAACATGTTTGCCCACTCAAATGTGATGAGTATCGTGTCCACAGAGCATGGTGGTGATGGTCACCTCGCATTGCCGAAGTTCAGGAATCAAATCCTATCACGCTAAGAATATGAACCGCTACTGAGCCTAACTGGAGTGGAACTAAAATTCACCGCTCCCTGCTTTATTATGAACCAAACCGGACGATTGCACCAAGACAGGAGATAGACTCCCAAAGCAATGTTGAGGTTAATACAATTCATGTGACTACACCTGTCACATCCGGTGGAAGTGCTGTTGGGTGGTTCTTTCACTATCAAGTACATTGACCAGTGCCATTGAAATGTGCCATATTTAACTTGTACTATCCGGTGATTTGAGGTGCCGAACCTGCCACAAATCCAAGCATGAAGCTCGCGGTACTAGGACAGAGTGATCACCCTGGTTACTTTTCTATTCCGACGGGAGGAGGGCAAATCTGAAGGACATTATATTAGATTACTTCATTTGCCAAAAGGTAAGCCACTTCTCAGCCAGAAGCTTTCTCCAGCGAGCGAATTGCCACTGCCTGTACTCAACAAAACACTCATCACCAACTTTCCGTGAAAAACTGCGACTCCTAGAGTCACGCACCGTCCATCATATCCAAGGTAGCAGTCAACCAAGAAACATACTCGACTTTTCTCTGCCATCATCGTTGTAACCATAGAGTCAGGAGGTTTTTCAATCGTTGGAGCCGAGCTATACCACGTGTCTCAATCGAAAACTTGTAAAGTGGAACTGTCCGTGAAGTGCTTTTGCGCTTTCTGCCATTCTATCTCTTCTGATGAATTCAGACGGTGTACTTCCATGAAAGCTTGCGAGCACGTCAACATTAGCTTATTGATTAATGCTGGATTACGATGAGTAGAAGGCTATCTGATTCCAAACATTAGCCTCCTTTATCGTGGAGGTGTAGTGGTCACTCATCAGATCACGCGTCACAAACACTCAAACCACGTAACAATTCCTGTCCAACTTGCAACCTTAGCCGACATGTACAGTAAAACTTTTCGACCATTTTCGTTTACGCGGCTTGCATTTGCGTCACGCGCCAGGATTATGAATTTCATTCAACACATCAGGTCAATCTGTATTCATGTTCGTGCACGTATTAAACACGAAGACACCCCTCCCTTCACGATACACACAGTAAATAGGCATGTAACTAAGCTCAGTCAACACAGACACTCGCGCGCCCAGGACAGGAAGTCAACAGAGTTCCGCAAGTCTCCACGGACAATAACGGAACACGTGTAGCAGCTATACTGCAGAGAAGATACGTCCTGCGTCCGGAACTTTACTCAGGAACTCCCAACAAGTGTCCTTACTTTTGTTTGTCAAGTGGACTTAACTACTGTATTCATCACATTCTAGTAAGAGAGACATATGTTAGTGCTTGTTACCTTCTGATAATCAACTTAATTACTCACAACTAGAGCACTAACAGGGGCCCCATATAGAAGTAACCGAGTGCAGTCGCAATGTGGGACAGACACCATGTGACGCAACCTTTCTGCCACGGCGACACGTTGAAAAAATTAAGACGGCAGAACTGGATGCAAAACTTACTCACTTAATTTTTATTACGATCATTTTGGAGACTGGCTGAGTACAAACTGCTTGTCGAGCGTTTTCCTTGAGGACAGTTCGATCTAATTCACTCTATCGAGCAAGTAAAATCAGATCAAGATCAAAGGTGAAGATGGCAGTCACTCGGCAGCTGTTGTTTTATCTCCATCTGAGTTTTTCCTGCTTAATTCTAAGAAGAGTTAGAAGACGCGTGGGAGTTAAATTATCAAACAAAGCAACCAATGGAAGATGTTTCAAAGTATCACTTAGTGGAAGTTTATAATACAGAAGGAACCATGTCATAGAAATTAGGAACTACTAAGACCTTTGAGGTGTTGCCTACATGAAAGTTTCCTGTCAAGACGGCAGTGTACTAGAATCGCCAAATAGGGTCACCGATGCAGGACTAGGTTGTAGGCACCGGTCCTGCATACTTTAGAGTCAGCAAGTCTACTTATACCTAGTGATGCACTTCGTGGGCATAATGCTTTGTTGTGTAGGGAGCGCGCGGATCCACATGTACTGAAGGACGCCGTAAATGACCAGAGCACCAAACACGTGAATCAGATTGTTAGATGCCTTAGTTAAATCGGTGATGCTTCGTTATGAAGCAGCCCTCTTTCAGATGTGAGTCAGGAGACCGATGGAGCTTGTTTAAGGGTTAGCTGAGTGAGTGAATGACCGTCAGATGTTGTTGTATCTTCTACCAAACGTCTTAGGTTACACTCAACCCAAATGGAGAGACGTGCAGAATGTATAAGACATTTGATAGAGGATACAACATCTGACAGTCATTCACTCACTCAGCTAGCCGTTAAACAAGCTCCAACTTCAAAAAGGACTCCAACGTCTTACCCCAAAAAGATGAACACATACCTTTTGTCTATGTTGGAACAGATCATTTTGGTTATCGGGCAATAGGTATAGCATATTTGGTACATCCAAAATGAATCAAACGGGTTAATTTACGTTATTTTCAAACATCTATGCAAACCCTTCTTTCCAGATGAAGTTCCCCAAGTTGGCACTGAGCAGAGGTTCCCTCAGATCTATTACTGTCAGTCAGTCTCGCGATCTCAACCTCCCTCGGATTGACTTGCTTAAACAAGCCTTCAGTAGGGCTGGACGACGGTCTTCGTCAGCACCGAATGAACCTTTTCACAATGACCAGCGCATTGGGCTATCACCTAATGGGGCAGTGAACGATCGGCAACGACAGGGTGTTTGCACCGACATTTCAAGAAGCAACCCCGCAGAGGCTGCTGGCAAACGCTCTGGCGATCAAATAGAATCACCGGACTCATTTCTTACCACAATGACTCATCCTTCAACAGACGATAGCGAAACTTCCAGCAAAAATATTGGTGAGAAATAATCGCATAATTTCTGTTAAAATCTGTTACCTTGACGGGAAAATGCTGTCACAAGTAAACATGTCCTCCTTGCTGGCGTACTCCTCAGAAAGTTTGGCATGATGCACTTTTAGCGAAGACTTAGCCAGAACCTGGAAAGTTGTTGGGTCTGATCACAAGGTTTCCAAAAACAGCTTGGGTAGGATGAGGTCTTCCCTAAAAATAAGTCGTATTACTTTTAGGATGCACAAAGCGACATGGGTAGACTCATGGTTGTCAGGATCAGTGTAGAGTAAATGGTCAAAAATCTAGTAAAATTCCACCCTCCAAAGGGGAAAGCATTGTACAATTGGTGAGATTCGAATCAACAACCTTCCTAGCTGAATCCTACATCATCCTGCTACGAATGGCTCATCAGCAAGGTGATTAACTAACAGCTGGAGAGTATATAGCACCATCATTTTCCAATCACACAGTTCGTATCACGTGCCTCGGTGTAAACTTCTCGGTTGAATGACAACTTCTCGGAGGGCTAGTGAGACCATCTGCAACGTATGGGGGTAATTAGGTAGTTTAAAACTCACTTCGATAGAGAATTTCTGAAGACCATTACCCAGGCTCGTATCTGAACATGAACAAAATTAGAATCCTGTTTCAAAATTTCAAAGTGGTTTGTGTCAAACTTTCGAACCTAACCCAAAGTTAAGACATTTGTGGCATTTTTACCGCAAGCAATCACTTGAAAGGTCCAAACTGATCCTTCGCCAATTTTGTCCTGTTACCATTAGCTGTGCGGCGCTTTGACGACTGCTCTCACCGGTTTCCATAGGGGAATTTTCTGGGCCGTGAGATTCGGCCAAATTAAATGGTTGTAAGCAAAAGGGTCGGAAATATTAGGTTGAAATATAGCTGACTGGAGAGAAAGCCTGGAGAAATACGAATGTTGAACTGTAAACGCCGACGTTAGGCATGTGATCCCGTCATCTCAAATACCGTGTACATGTGAGGGATAACGAAGTAGGACGATGAAAAATGACTCTACAAGTCTGCCTAACGTTCATCTCCTCAGGTGAGGGTCGCAGTCTCGAGTCATATATGAAGATGGAGAGCTAATCAGTAATTCTAGCATTTTAGCAAATTCTGCGTTTCTTGTACAAGGTATCGAACGAAACGATGAAGTGCTCCTCCCGTCAAGGCCGAAGTACCATTTAAACTTTTATGAATTGCTGTTCTCTCATCTGTTGGCGTCGATCACCTGGTGATGGCTAACAGGAAACTCGGTTTTAGGCTAAAGGGCGGAACAGCACTTCGAAAGATGTCCTACAAGTAAGTTACTACAACTACCTACTGCATGTTTTTCGATAGAATTCCAATTCGACAATTACAAGTGAGAATGCCAGAAGTGATTATATTCAACAACATAAACGTATATAGAGTGGACACATTTTTCGCACTGTTGCTCCGTTTCTCAGCTTAATAAAAAGTGAAAAATCTCGAGTGACGGTTGTTCGTAGCATGAGGCTGAGTGAATGACCCAACAGACTAATTTAATCTTTGTTGAACTTAAAACTCACACGCGACGAAGGTCAATGTTAGGGGTGTAGCAATGCAAGTTTTTCTCACGTCGATAGTTCCAATTTAGGGACCGATATCAAAGTACCGATAACACCACAAGACCGCGGCACGTTTTTAAGTCGTCCGACCACATCATCGGAGCTCAAGGCCAAGCCACATACTCCAACAGCCACGGTCAAGCAGAAAGTGTGAATCGACTGATCTCTGTATTTAGTCGGCCCTGCATAAACCGACGGCGGTTCGGTAGTTAAACGACTGTTGACTGGCGATCTCTCTTAGGATGCCAATAAGATCGAATCGACGAACTGGTAATTTATTTAACTGTCACGGTTGTACTCGCTTATGCGCGTCACCAGCGCGCACTGGCCAAATGTGGCGACAGACATTGATACATAAGAATGAATTAGTCGCCTAACGAAAAAACGAATCGATCGATTCGATTATTCAGTAAGAAATCCAGTGTGTCTCCGACACAGCCACAGTTACTTTCACGATGGTGCTGAGTGGCATGTTTGAACATAGCCCCGTCCACTAATGTCGAGTGACCATGTTGAAATCTCTTCTCAGCCACCGCCGCGAAATATCGAATCAATCAGGATAAAACTGGGCGTTGAAACAGGTGGATCCACCGATCTCTCCATCATAAGTAATCGGCCGAACCAATAACTGTTGAAATAAGAATACCGGTGTATTCCCCAAAAGTTGTCCAATGGTGTTGGAAGATTGCTTCGCTCGAAATTCTCCAACAGCTTTGTCCTGTTCTTTCGTTTTACAGGAACCAAACAATTCACACACGGCGTCAAGGGTTGCCTGGGTTCTCGAACACGGATTTCGCTAACAGATCCAAAGCTGTCTGCCAGATACAGTAATCCTTCGGCCTCCATCGGAGCACCAGATCAGTATCACGAAAGCATTAGGAACTCGGCAATAAAAAACATAAAAGTTGGCAAACTCGCACCTCTTTGGTCCAACTCACACTCCACACAAGAGCGTCACAAGCCGAAGCTGCAGTTGATTGGCCGTTCCATCACAGTCAGCCCCATGCAGACCACTCCTGGTCCATACAAGATGCATCGTAGTAGCAGGCACTGTCCGAACCGAAATCGCGGTGAATTTCCTCCCGTGCGAGCGACCGATGGTTACTACTGGTCAAGAGCAGATTTATAAACAACACAAGGAACGCGTATTAACCTTACCTCAACATAAAAGACGCAACTTTCATCACTGATTTCCTAAGGGACGCCGTCGAACTACTGCCTACAATCCTGTAAAGTATTCAATGTGATTAGAATTTCCAATAGTCGAGCATTTTAGTTTTGTATGTCGATTCGTCTTTTAATTTGCAAGTCAGTCTGCACAGAAAACGTCTTATTGTTATCATATCATGCAGTCTTCATGGCATTACGGGGTAAATTATATTGGTTACCCTGAACGAACAATCGTTTGGAGAGTAGCCAGCGAGGACTTTGCGGAGAATGATGTAATAGTCATTGTATACCGTTGTAAACTCACCCACATGGTTCACCGTACCGGATTCATGAATTAGTTTGGTTTGGGATCAGGATTTGACAAGCTCCAGTAACTAGGCTACAGCTCCAACACAAATTTTTGTCATTTAACATTAATAGGGACATCCAATTCACAAGAAGACTTCGAATAAGACTACCTCAGCAGAAAATACACGATAACTGTTTCCTTGGGTGCATTTGATTGGAGCACAAAACTATGTTACCAGTTTCTCAAAGCACCTACCCTCGAACCGTACTAAGGCGTCTGGAGAGCTCTGACAACTTCAACGATGAGAAGTAATATCATGGGACACCTGTGAAGTCAATCTATCCAGTCACAGGGGGCTGTGGTCGGCAAGTAATTTGAGATAAGTTACCGTACTCCTTTACCATCTTCTAAAAAAATATTCAGCCGAATACACTGAACCACCAACGGTGAGCTTAGAATATAACAACAGAAGCCTCAGTGTGCGCCTGCCCACTTGGGGTTCTCCGACCAACAGCAAACGAAACTGAAATCGTTTGACCCACCGTACAACCCGCACGTTATGTGCGGTCTACATTGAGGACCGTTACGATCTCAGGTCAAAATGAGTATGAGGGATTATTGCAGAAAATCGTGGCAAAATGGTCTTTTGATAGAACGCAGACCCACTTTGCATTTAGCCGAGCGAATTCAGTAGTGTGCGAATTTCGAATGCCGAAACTAAAGGCCAATATTCATCGAGAGACCACGTTTTATTGGGGCTTCTTGCAAAGAGCAACCACAGTGAAATTAACATTATCAGGATCACGAGCCATGAACTTCTTCACAACCTCGCATGCATCTTCAAGAAGTGTTTCCCGTGATGTTCGACCATGAAGTACAGGCAAATCTTTTCGGCCATCTGGAAAAATAAGCGTATTGGGAGGCGCGGATAACAGCATTTCGAGAAAATATTAATATGCACGCAAAAAACGAAATCAAACAGTCAGACAAAAATGACCAGATAAGGTGCTCTGGCCCACTCACATAATGTTGTAAATGTGGATGCAGAAGCGAAGAATTTCGCCTACTAAGCAATTTTGCGACCTAATAGGAGATATGCATGGTCTAGCAGAGGCCACAGAGATGGTTGTGTTGTGTGACAGAGTCCTTAGGTTGCTACATTAAGGGCTGCGCTGAGCGGTAAAAAGTGGGTGCATTCGCCGAATGAATGTGAGCGTTTATGGACGGATAATTGACTCAATGGACACTGTACGAAAGGTTAGATCTTTATACAAATATGAATAAATGAACCGATAAGCGCACGGGCGTGCACGTTTGTGCACATGAATGAACTAGTGGTTGAGGGTTTGACTAATATCAGTCTGGATCTTATCACTCCTCTACGAGAAAAGGGAAGTTGAAGCCACGGTTTTTTGCCGGATGTCCCGATAAGTATTCTTCTTTCAACACAGCATTGTTCTGATTCATGGTCCCCTACAAAAATGCTCTAGAGAGGTCAGTCGAAAAGATTTGGAAACAGGATTCAAGTAATGGTGTGTGGACGTCGGCCAGCTGTCGACTGCCCACATGAGCACAGAATCAGCATGTATGAGCAATAGCCGACCACTGTAATGGGTGGAAAACTGTAGAGCCATTTGACTCCACGGGATTATCTACTCAAACTGTTAGAGGGAGGCATCACAAGGAAAGCACTTTATTTTGTGGGTATATCAATCAAACATGCGCAGAGAATAATCGCAAATGTGGTACAGTTTAACTAGGAAACCAAGTCAGTTTTCATTTGTCTAAGTCGAACTGTAGAAAAGTGAATGTCCGGTGTTTGCGTGAAGTGAGTTACATAAACACATGGTTATTTCCATGGGATTTCAAAGGATGTATGCCTACTCTTCTTCAATTCTCTGCCAAATGCCCTCAGAAGTTCATGCTACTTTCAAAGCTGCCCGGACAGGCAGCAGGTTAATATAAAAACCGAATAGTTCCGTACATGATTCATGATTTACTAATATGAATGTATGTAAGGGACTGTTGGAATAGAGGAAAATTCTGCGTTAAGCGTGACAGAGAGTGATACTAGACGGAACAAGCTGAACCTCACCTGAAACAACTTATTCAGTTAAAGTGTGATCAGAACGCCACTGAAAAGTACCAATGAACTGCCAAACCTGTGTGCTATTTGCACAAATCGCACCAAAAGAAGCACCGAATAGTAATCATTCCAATTGGTAAAAACACACTCTCCAATAATAACAAAGTGACGCTTTATACTATCGGTTAGGTATCGGATAAGGGCACGACCATCAACAGTTATGGCGAACGCTTTGTAGTTCACCGGTGTTTCCTCTCATCAGCGCTGAATTCGCTCCGTTAAACTATTCTTTGTGGCAAAACCTATTGGCTCCATAAGAAAACTGTGCAGTCGTTTTAACCTATTGGACAACCATCCGATCATTCTGCCTGAATTCACTGAGTCAAGGATAGTCGTCTATTCGACATGCTAAAAGCTGACCTGTTCTTGGGTGCTTTGTGCACTCTCCGAACCCTTACTTAACCTAAAGTAATCAGCACTCAACCATTAATCAGTTAAAAGGTGAGATACGAGTAATGAGACCAGCGCTAGCAAAAGCCAACAGCTTGCCTCTATATTTAATCTTATCGATCTGTTTTCGAAGACGACAGTACACAAATTTTGGCTTCATTTAAATATATCAATAAATTTCAGAAAAAACCAGCTTAATATCCAAACCAACGGGCATCCTGAAAGTATTTCACGCACAGTACAATTAATTCCAAGTGCAGTAACACTTTCGACCTCCTTGTAACACTCAGCCTGCTTCAGTCGGACACTCGATTACCTGAACAACCACATTTATCTGTGTACACACGTCACGTAGCCGCCCAGTAACAGGTTTGTAATGGGATCGCTCAACTGGGAAAACAGATCAAGCATTCAAAGGACCTTGGCTTCATATTGGGAGAAGACAAAACTACTACCTGGACATTTCAAAATTGGTTTCAATACAAATTGAATTGCACACAGTCAAAGCGCGAGCAGTGTGTTGTAAGGTCCCTTGTTCGAACTGACCTTGCGACTGCTTCCATTTAAGCCTATTTAGGTATCCCGTTCAGTTTGTATGACATTTACATTTCCGCACTACCACTGCTGAACAACTTTTTTAAAATCCCGGTAGCCCAAGAACTGCTTAGTTTGTTGATGACGAATTCCGGACTTAGCGTGGCATTTTGACTTCAAATTGTGAGGGCTATAGTGTTATTTATTGCCGCAGTGCATGCTATGGAGCAAAGATGATGAAAATGATTAAGCATTGAGGAAAGTAGTTTCCCCAGGATATGTTTCAGTAGAACAAAAATCACCACCCCGCCGGTTAGGGTGGATAAGCTAATGTGATGGGCACAAGGAAGTAACAGCACCTAACCTATATGGATTTTACGTTCTCCATTGCAATTCCTTAAGTTGGGTTGTCACCCTTTCCCTCAAGAACATATA
>NW_008751837.1:706966-708143 GCF_000715545.1 Opisthorchis viverrini
AAGTAAAACTTAATCATGCTTTGAAATTGTATTATTGTGCTCTTTGTGTTTACAAGATCCCTTTGCATTCATAATCATGCATTGTCAAAAATGGAACTTCTAAAAGAATGAAGGACTTTCTGTGAAGAATATCACTTTGTTTTGATCAGAGGCTACCAGTACAGATCAGTTTAGTTTGTGTACAGAATGTGAATTATATCGTGTCAGGGACGATGTAGATCATATCCGATAGACCTAGTGCAAAATATTGGAATTGGTGCGAATGATGCAGGACTACTCGACTATTCGCTCAACTACCCACACTGATAAACCGGCAGGTTGAATTTTCTGGAAAGTGGTGAAATGTTGGGCAGATAAATGCAGGTTCGAAATCAGTTAATGTGAGCCGTATTACTGTTCTAGATTCCGGATTGTTTCAAACACTGCTCAGGTGACGAACTTCTAAGAATTACCCGTCTAGAACTTTTCTTTCACACTTTTGATCATCTTGATTAGTCTATTAGTGGGCCAGATAAATGGCATGAACCCGTCACACTTATCAGCTAATGGTTAGTGGGTAAGCGCCTGGATGAATGAGAGAAAGAGACTGGACCTTACCGTAGTGTGACGGTTTGCGCACCTAAGCGATCCCTTGAGGTATACTGGGGAGCGTTCCCATGACACTCACAGTCTCTCATACCAGGGGGGAGCGTTTGACACTCACAGTCTCTCATACCAGGTTGATCAATGGTTAGAGGTCTGACGAACACAGTCTTCTGGCCCTCCAGGTTGAGTGAGGGAACATGTGGCGACTTGTTCCGTAGAAATGGTAATGCATTTGCATTTCCAGCCGAACACCGCTGCCTTGCGGTTAGGCTTTTGAGCCAAAGGCTTTGGTTGAGGACCCTAATCGTCCTCCTGTCTAGGTGTGGGCGCCCTGGCAGTATCCCAGCCCACGTACAACCATGAATAGCACATACACAAATAAACTCATGCCACATCGGCCGTCGCGTGGTGCCATTAGCCGGGTCGCCTTACTTGCTGCATACAGCAGGGCTGGTAAGCGAAAACAGGCTACTGCTGACGCCTCCCTTCTTTCTCCTTCACATACTTTTTCTCCCCCCTCTCCCCACCCCATTAATAACTCTCTCCTTGTAGGCCCAGCACTTAGGACTGATGACTCCATTCGTCATGCATC
>NW_008751837.1:710533-717899 GCF_000715545.1 Opisthorchis viverrini
GTGATCCTCACTGTGCCTGGTTGGAGACACTACAAGATATGGCTGCCAGCCGATGTCAGTGACGTTCCTGTTGTCAGTTTCTATCCAGATCGCCTGAGTGAATGTCTGGAGGTATAGGTACCTCGGAATGGTTGTGGTAAGCTAGCTCTAATTCCCTTCCCCGTCCACGTTTACTCTTTTCTTTACAATAGGGCTTTCAAATAAATCATGGTTGTACGGCAGTGAAGCATCGGTGTTTAACACTGATACCATGATGCCGATGATGATGCCCAAATGACCCAATAAAGCAAAGGACGCAAAAAGGTGGTTGGGCGAGCCTAAAAGAACTGCGTCGAACAGAATCCCATTCTGGTAGGATGGCGACTGCTCAGTCCATCGTAACCAGTTCATTACACTTCAGTTCTGCGCAGAGTAGCTTTATCACAAATTGAATGCCTTAGTGGTTCTACATCACCTCTTCCTATAAAAAACAAGATGAACAGGTTACGTTTTATACCACTTAAGTGGTATCAATAAATGGTGGAGCCATCCTGAGGTACAAGCAACATATCTGGCCAATGAATGAATGACATTGGAACCCATCAGGTAATAATAAAATAAAATATTCGTTCAGCTGTAACGCCCTTATGGTGCCTAGCTGCCATATCACCCGAAGGAAGCATGAGGGCCGGGATACTGCCAGCTTACTCAATCCTAGATGGGAGAAGTCGAGATGCAGAGGGTTCGAACCATGGACCTTCGGGTCAGTAAAATCACGTTTTCACCACTGAGCCATCTCGCCCACCCCCATCAGGTAGCAAAGGGTGATAGCGGTAGGGTGGTTGAATGCTACTTCAATTAGAATGACAGTTCACTCGATGAGCTAGTGAACCCGAATTCAACGGGTGGCTAGATAGGTCAAACATCCTCTCAACCCAAAATTATCCCAGGCTGCGGGCCATACGTGACAATTCACAGACCAAGTCCCTGGCAAAAAACTACTCAGCTACCGTACACCCACCAACCTCTGAATGTCATGCTCAGAATGGTCATTTCTCCGGATTATCCAATGACACTGGCGCTCGTGTGCGTATACTTCATAAGATAGTCGCAACCATTTTCAAGAGCTTCTCTCTTCTATCAAGTAGTCGATCGGCACAAGTCGGTTTAAGCCCGACTATAGGGATGGAATTTTACTTCCACTTGTCAGATAGACGCCTGGCAACGCAAACATAAACGCAGTCAAGTAAACACGTGAAGAATACGAAGATAGCAACAATGTGCTTGAAAAACATTTTTCAAGACTCACCAAGTTCGTATAGTTGCCCTGAATTCTCAATAAAGCAAACAAAATGAAGATTCGTCTTGGTTGATGCTGGAGGTGCCTGGAGAGCAGCTTTACTAAAAGCCTATATGGCACACATTTACCTCAGTTTGACCTTTCGCAGCCGAGTTTTCATGAAGTTTGGACAAGCGCTAAAACCTCAGGCGTGAGTTTTAAGATGAACACACCTCTTCACCCTCGAAAACTGCCGCACGTTCAGAAGGTCTCATGTCACGTGTTCGAGCCATTAGTTCGTCAATGAGCGACCGATCTGTGTTAGATAACGGTAGATAGTGATCAAAAGCAAAAAAGCTTTCAGTCCGGCAAATCGTTTAACTACAAAACAAAATGAAGTTTCCACATCGACTTGAATAGATTATCCGAGTTACGAATGAGGATCAGATCAGGCCTGTGTTGCCGAAAGCTTGTAGAGTTTTTAAGCCCATCATACCCCTTTCTCTCCCTTCATAATGGGATTTCTGTTAGCAACGTGGCAGATTTGGCTTAAATTATAAAGGAACTGGGGTTGGACATGTCTGTTACTTGCTCAATTCCCTACGAGCAGCGCAACAGGCACAATTAGGATTTAGTCAGTATTGAACTACCACCTAAAACGTTCAACTCAACATGAGAACTAAAAGAAGTAAATACGGTCACTAGAAAGCTCCGTAGTTAGATTACCGAAGAATGGACGGTGAACAGAAACCATAAAATTAATTTTGAGAGCTAAATGAAACCCGGTAGTCCTTCAAAATTTCGCGTATCTATTCACTTCGTTGTCGAGAAAAACCGTCAGGTCGATATTTATATGCATCATGCCACGGTGAACGTACTTTCCTACACTATCAGAACTGCGTTGTAAGCTCCTACGTTTTATGGTCATGACGGTTGACTAACAAAGGCTATATTCCAGCTCCTGATGCTTTTGTACTACTGTTTTAAAGAACCAACACAATTCTTCGTGTTTAATGAGCCCAAATAATCTAGATGTGAAGAGTCCAAGAGATTGCTTTTCATTTCGCTAAATAGCAAACTGAATATATATTTTCCCATGGAAAGATCTAGGACAGTGTGGTTACTACTGAGCTCCATCTGCAATCAATCAATAGAAATTATTAAAAATAATATTCGTTCTGCCGTAACACCCTGTGGGTACCTAGCTGACATGCCAACTGAAGGAAGCACGAGGGCTAGGACACTGCCAGGTTGCCCAAGCCTAGACGGGAGAAGTCGAGATGCAGAGGTCGGGTTCGAACCACAAACCTTCGGGTCAGTAAATTGACGCTCTAACCACTGAGCCATTGGTGTTTCAAGATTTATGAGGCTTCAAAGCCGTTTGCATTCGCCTTCGACGAGCACCGCAAAAGCCTCACTCGCAAGACATCACCCTCATAGTTAACGTGGCTGGCGGACGATAGAGACCCACTGGATGCGTCATAATGTATGATTTCCGCAGATGTTGTAGAAACAAACGTATCAGTTCCAGGCTAAACGACAAAGCATCGGTTAAATTTACATTTCACCCATTACTGCCTAGTATTGGGTGGTCCAGAGAAGCATAACAGACGTGCACCAAAAAGGTGACGCATCCTCACTAATAGATTTGTCCTTAACAGCTAGCACGGAAAACCAAGTGAGAATTTGGTTTGTATGATAAACAATTATCTGGGGAAGTTGCTGTTATTACAAATTGGGGAATGCGTTATAGCTCGGAGCACATCTAAGGCCAGGCTGTGGCAGTTCGCAGCACCACGCTCGTAGATGAGTAGATAGGAAGTAGCAAGCAGAGTTCAGTGTTCTCACAGGATTCGTGTAGAAACGGGGGATTTTCCTGGGCTCACCTTTAAATTCCAAAAACTGTTCATTGTTCATTATGCCGTGCAACAGGGCAATCGTGCCGCATGCGTTGCTGATCGTTTGCTTAACCAAGAACACATGTGGGTTATCCACAGACTGTCCAATCCCATCATCCGTATAGGAATCATGAAGTGGATATAGCATAATGACTGCTAAAACTGGCCTCGGCACCATTGATAATAGTTCTGGCTCGAAACCATACACATCCGAAAACTGCCATTCAGGTTTAATGCCTAGGTTGTACATAAACTAAGGACCATAGGATGACGAACAATCCATATATACCTGATTCATAACCTAAAAAAGGTAAACGGAAATGAGACAACCGCCTACTTCTGGGTTCGCTTCCATAGGAACCCACCGCAGCGTCATACTGTAACGGGCTGTACGTCAAACCGCTGAAAAAGAAAGCGGATATAATATTAAAATATCCATGTTACCTAATAAAATGAACGAGTAAAAGTATTTTTTCCTGTTCACGAAAAACCAACTTCGGAAATTAGAAAATACCACGTTTAAGGGTCTTTTTTCTTCAGAGGAGCTAATGTCGTGATGAATATCCCATGAGTTATCTACTCGAGTAAGTCAGTTGTTTGTCTGACCCAAAGCTGTCAACTAGTCGGTGTGTTCGGGCTTCTGTGTTTCGATGACCAAGCGGGGTATACCCGCTCAGCCGTAACACCCTTTTAGTGCCTAGCTCCCATGCCACCCGAAGGAAGTACGAGGGCTGGGATACTGCCACGTTGCCCAAGCCTAGACAGGGGAAGTCGCGAGGCGGAGGTCGGATTCGAACGCGGACCCTCCGATCAGTAAATCCGCACTCTAACCACTGAGTTATCTAACTCATGAATCAACAAACCCTCATTGGATTCAGAGGATCTCCACATTTCTGCTTTTAATGCCCGCACTCTGTGTTAAATTGGACAAAATATGGCTCTAAACCCTTGTTTATTCTTTCGATAAAAAGAGAGTACCAGCGGAATGGAGCTCCTCGACCATCATCCAAGTTTTTAGAAAAGAGTGCAAGAGCGTGAAAACCACCGTGATTTCACACTGGTATCCGCCGCACCCAAGGTGCTCTGCGGCGTTATTTTGCGAAATTTGGTGGACTACCGAGAGATTCGTGAAAACCAAGCTGGGTTTCGCCCTGGTCGATGATGCATCCACCATATCTTCACCCAGAGACAGATTCTTGAACAGCATCACTCCTTTGTAATGCACTACTCATAAGGTTGCTGCCGTCGATAGCATCACTACTTCAAACATCCCACGTTTGAGTATCGTCACCTACGAGGGGACCTAGTCCTTATTTGTGCCTTGAATGAACAAGGTTTGGTCAACAGTTTCTTCACTGTTGACCCAACTAACACACTGCGGGGACATGGTAATAAGATTTTCCAGCTCTGACTAGAGCACACACGTTTACCAGGCAGTGGTTACTGCCCTGCACTGAAAGCTTAAAGAGCAGTGCCATAGCACTCCTTTTCGCTTGTATCTTTCAGGCGAACGAAAGCTGCTGAACGACAAGAACAAACCTGACACGGGAAACTAGGGCGAAAGCTTCGATTCTGTGTATCAAACCGTTAATCCGTGAAGTGTATTGTGCACGTCATCGAAGCACAAGTGCACAATGATTCTCAGAACACAGGTGTTCGAGACCACTTATGTGGATGGAAAGCAGAAAGAAAGCTCATGGACCGAAGTCCAGTAAGCAATAACTACACATAAACCAAGCAAAATGGGAGGCAATGTATAATTCGAGCAGCTATACGGTACGTGATTTAGATCGGCTATTGGACGGTAATTTACGGTGTAGCTGTCGTCCAATTACCATGAAGCTTAGGCCTCAGAGGATCCGTTGCTCCACCCGATCACTTCATATTACTATTTCTTATGAAATGAAGTGTTGGCATTCAGCAGAACTACGTCATTCCAAATGATTTTCAGAAACCCGTGCTAACATTTTCTTTCTTTATCTGCATCAGTTGTTCAGTGAATGGCTGCTGGCGCCAAGCCCATTTTCTGAATTTTCCCATTCCGCCCGCTGTTTCCTTCTCCACATATTTGCAATTGCGGCGAAAATTTTTTCAGGAGGAAAAGTAATTCATGACTTGTGATGTATGTAGCATGACTGCATTCTTCATAGCGTGGGTGGCTTATATCGACGTGGTCATCCAAATGAAAACTCAAGCGTGTACGAGAGTAAGCGGTGGAACAACCATCCACGTCAACAGGCGCACGCTACTCTGTTTGTGAAATGCCTATGGTGGAGTTCCCGGAATTTAGTATGGAGGTGCTTTCACTTGACTAATGTTCCAAGTGGATGAACCACAAGGAGAGTCGCTTAACAAAGCTATGGATAATTTCCAGGCAAGCTTGGCGGGCAACCTCCGAGGTCGGATGATTTCGACCAATGTCCCCTTCAATTCCGAAAAATGTACGTGCCTCTCATTTTTGGTACCCCGTTATGGAGGCCTTCGTAAACCCAATGAACTTTTTATCCATCTGCACAACATGACGCAGCAATTTGAGGTGGTTCCGTGCCTGGATGCTGTTTTCGTTGGTTGCATCTGCCACTGACTAGAAGCACACCCATATCATTTTCACCGAAATCATAAATTAATAAGCAGTAAGTCTAATCTATTTGCAACTTCCGATGCGAGCGATATTTCAAGGTCATGGACAGCCACCGATTCACACTTTTAACCGGCTTACGAGGCAGCTGGCTATTCGCACAATGAGATTGATTGCTCGAAATTTACGGCATTTTCAGACTTGCCACTTCATAGGGTAGAATGTCTGTGTATAATGTATATGCTTCTGTATTATTGAAAATAATTTACTATGGCGATTCGTCTAAGTGAGCGAATTCTCAAGGCCAACAAACACCACCGACTGTGAATACGTTACCTGATGATTAAAAACTCGCGAATTGTGGAAAACATCGACTAACATACAGTGAACGTAACTTTCAGGTATTTTCCCACCGGAACAAATTTCCCCAACATTCTAGAATCCAGATGGCCTCTGGAGATGCAACGTATGCGTAGGCGCGTTCGTGGAAACAAATTTTGCTAGATGATTGTTTGTTGCCAGTAAAAATTCCGTAATGCACGCTAATTATTTGCCAAACGTCGTGCACGTTTGCTGGCAAAAACCAGAGTTTTCCACTATAGGTTGCGAATCATGCTAGGAAGACCTCGAGATTTATCTATTAGGAACATGGAACATACGTCAATCATAGCGGACAGCTGAACGATCTTAATCGGCGCACGCGACTAACATGCGGCTAGGGGTACACGATGCCTAACTAACTAGCCACATATAGCCTACGTCGACAATACCAGACAGCTGAACGATCTTAACCAACACACACGACTAACATGCGGCTAGGGGTACACGATGCCTAACTAACTAGCCACATATAGCCTACGTCGACAATACCAGACAGCTGAACGATCTTAACCAACACACACGACTAACATGCGGCTAGGGGTACACGATGCCTAACTAACTAGCCACATATAGCCTACGTCGACAATACCAGACAGCTGAACGATCTTAACCAACACACACGACTAACATGCGGCTAGGGGTACACGATGCCTAACTAACTAGCCACATATAGCCTACGTCGACAATACCAGACAGCTGAACGATCTTAACCAACACACACGACTAACATGCGGCTAGGGGTACACGATGCCTAACTAACTAGCCACATATAGCCTACGTCGACAATACCAGACAGCTGAACGATCTTAACCAACACACACGACTAACATGCGGCTAGGGGTACACGATGCCTAACTAACTAGCCACATATAGCCTACGTCGACAATACCAGACAGCTGAACGATCTTAACCAACACACACGACTAACATGCGGCTAGGGGTACACGATGCCTAACTAACTAGCCACATATAGCCTACGTCGACAATACCAGACAGCTGAACGATCTTAACCAACACACACGACTAACATGCGGCTAGGGGTACACGATGCCTAACTAACTAGCCACATATAGCCTACGTCGACAATACCAGACAGCTGAACGATCTTAACCAACACACACGACTAACATGCGGCTAGGGGTACACGATGCCGAACTAACTAGCGCACCCATCCATCTGTAACTGAAAAAAGGCTCGAAATGGACGTCATTGAATTTTGAGATATATTGGTCGTTTTGAAGTTTACATATG
>NW_008751837.1:718297-723874 GCF_000715545.1 Opisthorchis viverrini
CACATCAGATGACGGCGTTCCATATCTCAGCAGGGCCTTGCATGTGCCCAACTTGTCTTCGGTCAGGCGTCGATTTACTGGAAGCCGATCGTACAGAAATTTGACAGTTTGTGGTTGTGCTCCAGAAAATAAAAGGTCACTGCCAGTTGGTTCCTTTGCCTCCGTAGACAAAGCCGCACTGGACAGCTGGTGCTTCGCGCATTTTTTATTGGAAAATACGCTAGGCTTACTAGCTTTTTCGGATACCACGGCTTTCCGTTGGCCTTGGAGGGCGCCTGCTGCATTACACCCATTCGTAACGCAAAATAGCGTTGGTGCTTAGATTACTGGATGAACGTACAAGTACCACAAAGCTATCTTTCATGTATTCATTTAAGGTCTTCTCAAATGCAGTGAAGGATGAAAACCTACAAATTTCTCAGCGAAAGCTACTTCCGAAGCCATAGCACACGAAGTTCAAAGCCGAATGTGCGCCAATAATTTTCAAAAGAGATCGATTAAAACAAATCGCAAAAAATGACGGCAGATGAGGGGGTTTTCAGACTGAGCATATATACAAAGAACTTCAACACAATGACGTTAAAGTTTCTATTTCACCCGCAGGGGTTTTGCAGAAAAATGCATTGTGCTTCGAGCCGCTGGCGTTTATGAGAGAGGACACGAAATCGCACTTGAGTCAACTTTGTCCTTCTTCCATGTAGTTTAGGAACTAAATAACATCTGCAGAATATCCTATGCATATTCCACCCAGGAAAATTGGTCAGTGACGTTTGTTCACTTCATACTCCTCAGGTATAACAAATGTGATAATTTTGTTCAGCGAACTTTTTCCGATGGAGCTCGACTTCCATTAAGTAAGGCGCTATTAGACAACTGCGGTGGCAAAGTGAAGGGCATCTCTGTAGATGATCCCATTTCCAAGAAATGCATAACTAGCCTGTGATCGCGAGATGAATGCACGTAAATTACCAGCGAAATAATATCGTTCGTATTAGGAGTACTGCGCTTCATCGGTAAAATACCTCACAACGCGCAGATATAATAGTGGCAAATAAGGGCGTTCATTGCCGCTGGCCATGATAAAAAAGGCCCTTTTCACTCACTTCAGTATCTCATCGTAATCTCTTGGTCCGTGTCTATGTACGACGCTGACGGACGTCATACTCATAAGCGCACTTGTTGCCGCTTATCTGTGCTATGTGTGGTGAACATCAAGCTAATATCTATGCGGGCCCGTAAAACTAAGGCCGCAACTATGCGTGATAGCCTGAGCTGACAGCCTGTTATGCTCATGAGTATACTGGTGAAAAGGAAGAAGGCCGTCGCTGCGGAGTTATTTATTCGGAAATGCCAACTGACCGGTTACAGACCATTGAACAAGCAAGCAAAACTCTAATCTGCATCTTAGTTACAAAAACTGGACACAGATCTCCTCCCGAGCGAGTCTTCCTGGAGACTCATTGCCTTTAATCATTCGTCGGCCAAATAAAAGCAAATGTTACAAGGTGTCCCTGCGAAATCCGCGACGGAATTCGGTTTTTTGATCGACGCAAAGCGAAATTCTACGAACAACGTATACTGCTCGCGTGCCTCCCTACTCAGTAGTATCACCGTTACACACCTCCACCCATTTAGGCTCGTTCGCATGCCATCGATTTTCATTTCCCTCCGTCAGGTCGGCTTCGGCAGCGGGTCTACACGGTCGCTCATCGTGTGTATCATGCCACTTGTGAAGCTGCGTCCCATTCACTGCTTTCGATCTCCGGCCACCTTGAATGGTATAGACGTTCCCCCGGCGGTCGGTGACGACAAACGGCCCTTACCGTCGACTGCCCAGCTTCCGCGCTCCCAGTCCACTCCTTTCAGGATACTGGTGATCCTTCCACTTGAACTTCGTACCTATGGGGAACGTTCGGACCTTTCTACTCACCGTTTTCTGCCTAGTCCTTTCCTGAACGGCGGTCAAATTTTCTCGAGCTTTCTGTCTTTCTTCCTCTAGCTCCTCCGGAGACAAGAGTGTTGCCGGCCACAACCCAATTTCCTGATCAACCGGAATTCGTGGATGTCGGCCGTTTATTAACATAAACGAGAACTTGCATGTGGTTGACTGCATGGAAGCACGATGAGCTAACAACACCATTTGCAATTTCATTTCCCAGTCACCCCCTTTGGCTGCAAGCCAATCCTTGATCGTTCGGTCAGGCCATTTGTTTGTGGGTGGTATGGTGCCGCCCTTAACCGTCTAAAACCCAGCTTTTGCAAGCAATTACGAAATTCTTCGCCCTCGAAGCAAGGCGCCTGATCGGTTAGGATCATTTTTGGCACCCCATGGTTGGCCACGATGTGATACATTATCACTCCGCTGATAGTCGCCGCCCGCTGATTCATCACGGCTGCCGCCTCAATCCATCGCGACAGGTGTTCTGTCATCACCACGATGTATTGATTCCCACTGGTTGTCAACGGGAAGGGGCCCATGACGTCAACTGACCACAACTCGCCGATCTCTGAGACAGGAATGGGTACCATGGGATGGGTTGCCCCTGTAGTATCCGCTTTCATTAGTTGACAACGCTTACAGGACACCACATAATCTATCACTTCACCTCTCATCCCGGGCCAGTAGGCCCTCTGCCGAAGTAGGTCGTATGTCTTGGTGCACCCTGTATGTGCCATCTCATGGAATTCAACGAAGAGGTTCCGTCTCAAGACGCGAGGTATCACGGGTGGCACAACATCTGACTCAGTGGCGTTCCAGGAAATTATGCCAGCTTCATTCAGCCTCAGCCGATCAAAGTGACTCTGGAACGCTTCCAATTCCTTGTCTCCTTCTCCGTTCTCAATGTTCCTTCCATCCAACAAGGCGGCTGCAACCTTTTGTAACACCGGATCCTGCCGTTGGAGTTGCACCAACTTTCCGGGATCCAGTTCGACGACGAGGCCATTGGCTCCAATCATGATCTTGGGGACCTCATCTTCAGCCTCTGGCCTTGACAGCCAATCAGCCAAGTGGTTCTCCTTCCCCGGCACGTGCTGGATTGTGAAGTCGTACTCTTGCAACCGGAGTGCCCAGCGTGCGAGCTTCCCGCGAGGATCTCTGGTGGTCCTGATCCACTCCAGGGGTTTGTGATCGGTTTCGACATGAAACCTTTGCCCAAGCAGATATGGTCTCCACTTATCCAGGGCCCAGACGATCGCTAAACATTCCTTCTCAATGGTGGAGTACTTCTGTTCAGCGTTAGTCAGGACGCGACTGGCATATTCGATAACTCCATTCCTCTGCTTTAGGACTGCGCCGATACCGCGATCACTGGCGTCCGTTGCAACAATGAACATCTCTCCGACCCTGGGAAGTTTGAGGGTCAGTTGCTGATCCGACATCCGCGCTTTGACACGCTCAAAAGCTTCATGTGCTTCTCCGGTCCATTCGAATTTCCGATTTTGACCGAGCAAATCGTACAGTGGCGCAGCGATCTTGTTGAAATCCTTAACGAACCGGCTGTAGTATGCTGCTCGTCCAAGAAACTGCCGTAGAGACCGCTTTGAATTGGGAACAGCACAATCCCTGATCTTTGCCAATTTTTCGGGCAGTGGGCTAACTTCTCCCTGACCCACTTTATGCCCCAGCAGTGTCACCGAACTCCGAGCGAGCTGTGTCTTGGCTTCATTTATCCGCAGGCCAGCCTCCCGGATCCGCTCCAACACAGCCTTCAAGTGAACTACGTGCTCTGGTTCCGAATTGCTGTACACAACGATATCGTCTCCGTACACGGCAACATTCTGGAGTCCCTTGGTTACACGAAGCATCAAGCGCCGGAATGTGAATGGTGCCCCGGACAAACCAAACGGCATTCGTCTAAATTGATATTGGATGTCCCCAACCGTAAACGCCGTTTTCTCCCGGTCCTCCTCCTTGATAGGTAGTTGCCAATATCCGGAACGCAAGTCGAACACAGTAAAGTATCGGGAATGCTGGAGGGAATCGAAAATCTCTGCAACCGAAGGCACAGCCACAACCCGATTTACGGTCAGTTCATTCAAGCGCCGGAAATCCACGCAAAATCTGTATTTTCCGTTCGTCTTCCTTACAAGCACAACTGGGGAATTGTACGCACTGTTGGCTTCTTCGATTATACCGTTCTTCAACATCTCCTGAATCTGTCTATGGACCTCCTCCCGTAGATGGAGCGGCAACGGACGGGGGCCATAAGGTCGAAAGCGTTCTGATGACAGAGGAATTTCGTGTTCAATCCACGGGCAGAAGCCAAACGGATCCTCATCGCCCGTAAACAGTTCGGAATATTCCTCAACCACGGCCCGTATTGACGATACATTACAAGACGGAAGTTTTCGGAGACACAGCTCCCTCACGACAGTGCCTGGATAACCTTCAAGCTTGATTGCGCCATACTTTGTCACCAGCCTTCCCTGCTTTAGGTCAATCACGGCATCTGTGCCCTTGAGAAAATCAGCTCTCAATATTGTCTGCCCTACGTCTGGGCTGGTCAGGAACGCGTACTGCACGGACTTGTCGCCTAGGCGTATCGAGTGCGTTGACAGTCCGTCAATCTTCAATCGATATCCGCCAACAGCTCTCATGCCTAGTGCGCAAGGTCTGTGTTCAGCTTGTTTCCCTCTTTGCCTCAGCGATACGCCTGCTCCGGTACCAATCAAACATAACTCCATTTTCCCGTCTAGCTCGACAGTGGTTTGCACGGTAGCTTGTGTCAGTGCGCTAATCGCGACCCACCCAGGTAAAGAGGAGTACTCTAAAGTTTTGTTGTGTACAAGTGGTCGGCTACGGGAACACTGATTATTCCAGTGACCAGGCCTGCCACACATGTAGGGCTACGGGATGATTATTCCAGTGACCAGGCCTGCCACACATGTAGCACCGGCTGGTTCGAGTGTGCCTCCGCACTTTTCACCTTCCTCTCTCTGATGAAAAGTGCGTCCATGTGTCGTTTGGAGGGGATTCAGCGAATGCCTTTGTTATGCATGGTGAAAAGGGACCAGAAAACATCATGAGGATAGATGCCAAAAAAGATTTAGGCATCTGGGTCTCCTCAAACTTGTCCTTCGCACTACACCATGAGAAATCGGCCCAAAAGGCATTCGCCGTTTTACGGATGATCCGACGTACCTTCTCCCGTATTACGGGAGACGTCAGACCGCTCCTGGAGTACGCCAACCAAGTTGTCTACTCAGGACGTACAAAAGACGTTACCCTCATTGAGCGCGTCCAGCGGGTCGCTACGAGAATGGTTGCCGGCCTCAAATCCGTGGACTACGAAACGCGTCTCGCGACGCTTGATCTCTTTCCCCTGGAGTACCGTCGCCTCCGAGGGGACCTAGTTCTTGCTTACGCCCCGTTTGAACAAAGCTTGGCAAACAGGTTTTTTACCGGTTGACCCAGAAACACCCGGTGGGGACATAGTAAGAAAATCTTCAAGCTCAGGGCACACACATTCGTTAGACAAAACTTTTTTTCATTTCCGGTAGTAGCTGCGTGGAATGACCTTCCTCCGACGGTTGTACACGCTCCTTCACGAACCCAATTTAAAGCACTATTAGACA
>NW_008751837.1:724664-765834 GCF_000715545.1 Opisthorchis viverrini
TCGCTGCGGAGTTATTTATTCGGAAATGCCAACTGACCGGTTACAGACCATTGAACAAGCAAGCAAAACTCTAATCTGCATCTTAGTTACAAAAACTGGACACAGATCTCCTCCCGAGCGAGTCTTCCTGGAGACTCATTGCCTTTAATCATTCGTCGGCCAAATAAAAGCAAATGTTACAAGGTGTCCCTGCGAAATCCGCGACGGAATTCGGTTTTTTGATCGACGCAAAGCGAAATTCTACGAACAACGTATACTGCTCGCGTGCCTCCCTACTCAGTAGTATCACCGTTACACACCTCCACCCATTTAGGCTCGTTCGCATGCCATCGATTTTCATTTCCCTCCGTCAGGTCGGCTTCGGCAGCGGGTCTACACGGTCGCTCATCGTGTGTATCATGCCACTTCTACTGCTTCTACTGCTGATGGTTGTGGCTTGAGAACCGGAGACAGAGGTAAATCTCCTTCTGGCGAGTTGTATTGGGCAAGCCACCAATTATTGATTAGAAATTGAACTAGGCACCGTTTGTTTGAATAATCCACTTAGGTCAGAGGAATGAGCGGCGTCGGAATATCGAGAAAAGGTGCACACTGGGTGGCCCCAAATTTGGTAAAAGATGCGTGTGAGGGTTGAGGCAGAGTTGTTATCCGTCTGAGAACATTTTGGGATTTGTAACACAAACGGTCTGTTACTAGCAATGGGGTTCTCACATTGAAGCGATATGTCTGATGGTATACCAGTTTTGACGTGACAATTTCAATGTGCCTGAGAACTTGATTGGCGGCGTGCGTCGTTATCCGGAAACCCACAAGTGGGCTTGGCTGTTTCTCCGCGAGTTTCTCGGTGGTCACAGTGATGAGGGTTGTACATCTCATGACGCATGAGCCATTCGCTGTACTCAGAGACCTTCTGGACTGCGTGCTCAGGACCATCGGCGTGATGCACTCGCCTCCTTTAACGCCCGTTGGCGTTTTTCAGGCGGTTATTGCTGACACTTCCAAAATGTGTTGGCCCACGCTGTACACGAATAGCTCACTTTCAAGTGATGAACAGCCAGTGGGCAGTCAAATAAGCGACAAGCCTGATGCCGGTTCCTCACAGGATATGCAAGTCATGGCGAAACCTTCGCGGATAATTTTTAGTGCAGTCACTTACTCAGTTGCGTTGACAAAGTGGGTCACGGGGTAGAGTAGGTTCCGGTTGCGGTTAGAAATCCTCTGCAAAAATTACGGTAACGCAATGGAATGTACGTGCCTTCGGGTGGCTTTCATTGCGCTAAAATAGCACAACATTATATCGCAGCCCAACACAGCTTCGGTAGTTGGCATCTGCAAAGCCAACTTGTCCATGACGAAGGCAAAAATTACGGGTCGAACTATGCCCATGCCATCCGTCACAAGGAGTGTATATAGCATGTAACTTAACAGCGAACTTTAAAGGCTCCAAAATTATTTACCCAGGACCGTTGATCCCGTGCGTAGCGTCAACGTTTACAACGTCCGGGAAACGTCGAGAGAGTGCTATCTGCTGCTCTCGGGAAAAGCGCAAGCGGCTAAAAACGCCACTCTCTGATTCACCAAACACGACGAAGCCACACTCTCAAAGCTTGGCTATGATGGATGACGTGTCATCTAAGAAACCAAATAATAGAAGAACATCGACCTACTTAACAATGGGAGTCGGCATTTGGCGCGGCAATTTTTGTTATCCTTGATAGTAAGTTCCTTTCCAAAATGGTCAGCGATGTATTGCCGAATATCCGACGACGCAGCATCATATTTCGAAAGGGTAATACATTCTTTTAGGCTATCCGTTGTCAGGTTCCGGTTGATGAGGAGCCTGTCAAAAACGATTGTGCTCCAGGCGGCAGAAAGGAACTATCAATTAGTCATGGTACAGGTGGACATGGAATCTTGCAGGACAACCAGCACAGCGTGTGCCTGCGGGCAAGCACAACTAACGATTAACTTACTAGGTGCGGCGGATTCCATGGTCTTGAATTCGTCTGTGGGGACGTCTACCACAACGATGGAACAATTTTTCAAATAAAGATGGCGAACTGATGCGCTTTCTGGCGTTTGTGTTGAGGAAAACTACAAAATAATTGGCCGTACACTCTCCCAAAGCGATTTAAAATTTAGGAGGAAAAACGTGCACGAGCTAACTGCTCCACAAAATCATCCACCGAGTTCGCGGACAAAACGTGTTCAGCCGTTGTAACCAATACAAATATGAATCCTTCACCCACAGTGGACCTTGAGCAGGTTTACAAAACTTTCAACAAATCTGCGGCCGCTGGGGGAGATCTTAAGGGCCGGAATAATTACCATCACATGCTAAAACTTTATGGTAAAGTCGTCCTTTTTCGAACCATGGTTTCAGATAAATTTCGGGTGTTCAACTAGCACGTGGCGTTGCATCTTCGTGCAGTTGTTCTTCCAGCGCCTGCACGCTCGTTTGTGACATGAATGAAAATTCATCCTTCCTATGGTGACTGGTGAGTGCTGCATGTGGGACACAATACCAAACGAAAATCGCTTTTCCATATGCACGAAGCGTGTAATACTACGTTCTTGCACTTTTAGTTACTCAGTCACTACGATCATCGCTCGCCAACTGGATATCATCATGCCATGTACCTTAGTATTTTCCGGTTTCCATTTTCGTAGACGGTAAGGAAGCCGTACGTATCGGATCTAGTGCCTTGGATAGGGCAAACCATATGCTTTGACGTAGGTGTGCCCATCTGCCTGCAAGTTTCTCGCGTTGGCGCCGGGAAACGATATGGTACGAAGAATAAAAAGCGACTGAATTTCGGCGACCACTTTTGTACATTGGTCCGGTCGTTTTCAAGGGTATTCGTCTTCAAGAAAGATACCAAATTTTTTCTGATTTATTTTCATCTGTGCATTCGGTTCTTATCGTCGTTCTTTATTTTCACCCAGAAGTGCATCGCACAAAGCTCTACCTACCATATTGGTGGTCAACGAAAAGGTAAGATAAGCTGACATGCGAAATAATCCGTTCATGCGGTGTGTCCTGTTGAGTGAGTGGGTGTGTAAGTGATTATGAAATAGCACATGTGCATGATGGAGACTTCCAGCATGCGTCTGACCTGGACATCCCTGATGTGACAGTCTAGATGGGACGCAATTTTCCCAAAGTGAGGCCAGAGTGCGGGTTATGAGACTTCTTTTTAGGAGTACCACAAAGCCTAGTCTATCCGTCCATTAGCCCATATTTAAAGAACTGAGATTATTGGTGCTTCAAACCCCACCCTGCCCAAGTTTTTCAGAGGCGCCTTCCTGTTTTACTGGACTCCTGAACCCCCAACACGAAATTGCCCATGTATCCTACTGATCGTGTAAAGTGCGGGCCAGCACCTAAGCATTAAACACCTGTCCCGTCCACATGAGAACAGCCAGCACATTTGTTGCAGCAGAAGTTCATCGTCAGTCGCAGTGTGCGTTGAACAGCTTTTTCCAAAGATTTTTTGCTTCCCATTTTAGCCCCACAATCCACTCCCACCTACCAACCGCCAGTGGTTGCCGAGTCACTCCAGTAGAATGAGAAGCTCCTCCGGAAAAGCAACGAGGAAGGTATTCGGTACCTTATTCATGATTTGCGTTGAACATTCAGTGATGATAGCTCATAATTCTGCCGCATTCTGAATTCCCCTTTCGAAGCAAGAGTAGGTGAGAATGGCTGCAAACAGGTGGGACTGAGAAAAAGTTACAGCCAAAACCTGTACTTCAGTGCTGTTAGTCTACAATAATTGCTCTCTCTGAATTTTGCTAGCCTAATACCGTCCTTACATTCACAAGCTGAACGCATTCGGAACCACGGCGTTGCAGCCATTACTGGTGAGGTATTTGTAAATCTATCGTGCACAAGTGACTTAATATTAGCCTTCGGTTAAGACAAACATCTACTGTTCAGAAGATTCGCGGTTCAAACCGTACCCTGGCTTTTCAATCACTCCCGTCAAGAAATGGTTAACTGGGCAGTATTTCAGACCCCACATTTCCCGCCTGTTGCGTGTGTGACAACATAGCGTCAAGAACAAACAGTTTACCTTGCTTCATTTATTGTAGATGGACACGAGCGAGCATGAAGATGAACATGCACTGATGCCTCGCTTCCTCACGATCAGCATGATTGCACCTTTACTGTATGCAGAAAAAACTGGATGTAGAGGGGTCAAATGCTCACGTATGATCATCCCGAGCAGCTTACAAGTTTAGACATTTACAAGAACCTGGATGAAATTCGGCAGGAGCTTCACTGTCATCGATTTTCAAACACATCGTAGTGCACATTCAGTCATACACAGGAGAGCTCGTGTAGGCCCGTAGACTCATGCTAAGATTATCGTAGTAGTTCTGCACTGCGCGTTCTACGCCTCCACCCTGCCGATCAATGGACGGTGAACAGTAAAGACGCTTTTAATGTTATAATTTTGTTGTTAACTTTGTCCATGCCGGATGTTCTTCAGCAAATCCTCCATGCGGGTGGCTTGGGTGGACAATTTGTAAGTTCATAAATTCCCTGGGGAACACTCTAAGCGGAATATAACATCCCAAATTATCGGAAAACGTGGACCGCTTGAAATGGAACAATGTGCACTTACTTTATCAAATGCAACAATTTTTGGAATTCACTTCAGCTTACACCAAACTTTCCGGCGCTAATAAGTATTACTCACGTATCTACGTTTCAGCCATATCACGTGACCGAGAAGGCGAACGCGGAAGCCTGTGTCTTCACACTCTGAGAAATATCTTCCAGAGCGATAGATTTGATGGAAGAACACAATAGCCCCTGATAACTTGTGTGAGTCTTGAAAAACGTATGGCTTCTGGCAAATAAATTGCCCACATTACACCTTTTAGCAGATAAAAGGCGTAAATTGTCATCAAATACATATAGCTCTGTCCACAGATCGAGTGCTTTGGTCATCATCATCATCATTATCAGCTCTAATAATCGCGTGCCTGACGTGCAGTGACTATAGCCGCTGCAGTTTTGTTCACCGATGATTTGGTGATTTGGGATGGGTAGCTGCGTATTGAAGGCGGGATTTGATAAATTTATGCGTAAACACAGCGCTGTGGGTAAACCGTTAACTAGGGGGTGATGAAGAGAGATATTCATTGAAGTCAACAGCTTGGATGCATGAGCGCTATTGCGGGCGCGACTGGGCAATGTCTGACAATGTCTACAAACACTGACGTGGCCTGTCTCGTGTTCCGCATCCAGGAAGATGGCACTGACCAGCGCAACTGAGTTTGCTGGTAATGGCCTCTATACTTCGCAGTCAAGTGATTGTTTGGTAAGCTGTTTGATAGCAGACTAAGTACTCATGTCCAGGGTTCTCAATTACAGATGCTGAAAAATGACAGGCTTTCTGTAGCTGGTTTTGTTGAGTTGCTAGATAGTTTTGGGCTTCCAATGTGTATGGCGGACTGCTAATTGTAACGCCGGCAATTGAATACTACTATAAATGAAGCCCGCAAGTGTAGGTTGACACTGTCCGATCAGAGTGGCGTTGTTTATACAACAGTGCAACTAGAAACGAGCTGACGCCTGTGGCTAGCCGTACGCGTTGCTGACCTACGTTGATCTTATCCGATAGCTGACCGAGCCAAATATACGCTCACTGCTAATCAGCTAGTGAGATAACCTGAGCCTCAACCTTCAACCTCAAGCTTGACTAATCAAGCAGACGTCACAACTGGCACAGGCCCATAGATGTCGGCTGCAAGGTCATTGGTATAACGTAGACAGATAAAAATGCAAACGTTACTGAGCCTATGATTATTGCATATGTTCCTTTATGGCAGATACGTCTTTCTTGGTGTGCAGTAATCACTGAGCTGTCGATACTCTGAAATGAGAATATATTTTTTAGTTCATTGAAATATCACCGTGATACAAGCGATACACTGGTAAAAGTGCTTACTCTATGAAGCGAGTTCATCAGCGGGACAGTTCGAAGGAACCATGCTTTCATGACGTAATTTTCAAGTGCTGGCTATTTTCCGTACTGCTTTGCAGCTGATGACTAATGAGCTGTAGGGCCCAAGAAATGTGAGGCTTAAGCAAAAAACACGAAGCATTAGAAGGCAGAACAGCCCTGAAACGTATCACCGGGGAAACTGGAAACTCTACTGAATACTGATGGCATTCATGTGTTTCAGCAGCTGTATTTAGTCCACAATTCGTTGCGGCGGTACATAAACTGAAACTGGAACGATACAAAGCAAACTGACAGAATCTGCAAAACGATGGCGGGCGAAAGCGCAAAGCATTTCATACTTTTTGAGCTTGAGATGGTGTTAGGGCGAAAACCTACCTTCCAGAAGTCCCGTGGATTAAACCACACCTTTCCATTTTGACGGTTCTTGTTTAGGCCTGAACGATCTGGCACTACCGCGCTTCTGGAGTTTGTGCACCAAAAAGGTATTGCAGCTGAAGGATTGTTTATTAACCAACTGTTCATACCTGCCACTTCCAAAATGAGTTAGTACCCGAAACACTCCCGGCACTGTGGCCAAGCGCTTTGTTGTGTTTTGGAAATAAATTTGGTGCGTTATGTCGGCCCAACACCAGACAGGCGAGACGACCAAAGGTATTACGTCAAGGAGGTGAATGGCTTAAAAACGGGCGCGGTTTGTTGGCTAGCATGATGTTTAGGGCAACAGAACCTGAGAAAATCGAAAATCCCAGAGCTGGTCAGTTTTCAGCTGCGTATGCGCGACCATTTTGTGCAATGTTGGGGGTGTTTCTGGCACCTTTTTAGCCAATGGTCAGTGTTAGCTGAGAAGAACTGCTAATCGGATTTCCCTTGTTGCTCTAACTAGCCGAGAATGGAGGGGTTCTAGGTATCATTCCCACAAGTTTGGCGGAATTCCTCAGCCATGTTGGTAGTACAGCGAATCATCAGTGTTGGACACGGGTATTTCGTTGTCGATGATGATAGTGATGACTATTTGTGTGGGCTACATTTTATGTCGTTGCCACCGACACCACCGGTGGTTCGGAACCCTGCCAGTCAACGGAAGCCGCAGGCTTGTGAGCAAATGTAGGTGCCAGAACAAACACGCAGCCCCAGGACGAATAATACTAGCGTGTTATGAAGGGCAATCCCGAATCTTTGAGACGGGCAAAGGTGTTTGTGTGAGATCTCCAGTTCCGAAATTCCATCGATGCGCTGCGAGAGATTTTTGCTGGATGAAGTGCTGAGAGTTCGGTGTGACGGTCCTCCGGTGCTCCTTCAAGATTCAGGCGTCATCATGTGGAATTGCCGCCTGTGGTCAAAGCACCGAAATGCAATTAGAGAAGAATTCTGCCGGAGTTTGTCAGCTGAGGGATTTGGAGAGCTTTGGTCGGGAAACTCTAGGAATGATCTACACCCGGGTCGTTTTATAAAGAAGGATTCGCGTATTAGCAGCAATTCTCTGCACCATCGTGTGTCGTGCGGCTCGTGCATTATGAGGTTACACAAACCGTCAGCTATTTTTCTCCGGCCAGGGGGCGGACCAGACCAGTTGAACAGCTCAGTAAATCCGAAAAGGCAAACAACTGATGGTGCTAAAGACAGGTCGTGGTGGACAATGACGCAGCAGCTACCAATGGGACAATGAGAACTGTATGCTGATAAATATAGCGAGTGCACTATGAATTAACGGTTGCTGAGCGTTGACGCATCGCGATTTTTTATTTGGGTGTTTAGTGGGCTGTAACGCAGATCATCGAATGGACCGTATGTATTGGCGTATAATGCACTTTAGTAACGAAAAACGCTGACTTTGGTTTGGTTTGTGTAAATGAATGCAAATGTGTCTTGAGGCCATATTGTTCATGTGCAGCTCCGAATTCCCAGAGTGGCTGATACCGCTAGGCCACCTTGCTTCATCGCATGTGAGCTAACCATACACATAGGATGAATGAAATGTCGTAAGTCATAGTTGCTGTGGGTCAATTACTGACTGTCGCTCGTTGTTGACCACCTTGTCTTTACGGAGGTTCACCTGGCCCTGAGATGCGGAGCATGTGGATCATACCACACACAACCAACTGCTGATGTCCTCTTCGAACGATAATCCTGATCTCAACTCCCAATGAAAAGTTTTGTCCGCAAACTTGAAAAGTGCGTAGGCTCTGGTATTGAAATGACGCACAGCATCTCGTGCGAAACCTAATTCGACGGAGCAGCGGGGTTCTGATGTCTGCATCTTGGGGCGAAGTAAGACCGTGTAAAAAACGAACTGACTCTGTTATTGAGCGGGGCTTGAGACGTTCGTATTCGTGACTGACAGCACCGGCAAAATTGATGAAATCGACATCAAGTTTCTCGACCAGCTTGTGGCACTGGTAACGGATAATGATTCCTAATTGCAGAATATCTAGAATTGTGTTCTGACGGTTTCATCAGGACCGAAGTTTCGGGGTAGCTTAAGGAGAATAAAATTTGTGAACCCTTCATGCTCCGGTGTGCCGACTTTTTGCAGCAATGATCCGAATTTTCATCTGTCGTCGAACTTGGAAAAACCAGTTTTGGAACATGTCACCGTACCTCTTGTACTAAGAGTCAAACGTGTGTCCAGAAAGAGAGTGGGATATAAACTCCATGATTATGGACGCCGCTGGAGAATCAACTTGATTGATCGAATAAATTTCATAGATATCGTGGGTTGCCTTTCACCAACTTTTTGCAGCAATGATCCGAATTTTCATCTGTCGTCGAACTTGGAAAAACCAGTTTTGGAACATGTCACCGTACCTCTTGTACTAAGAGTCAAACGTGTGTCCAGAAAGAGAGTGGGATATAAACTCCATGATTATGGACGCCGCTGGAGAATCAACTTGATTGATCGAATAAATTTCATAGATATCGTGGGTTGCCTTTCACCAATTGGAGTAGCGATACTTTTTCGGCTTGATTCTTGGTCTGAGCCTTTCAAAGTGGCATTCCCGTAAAAACGACTACCAAAGGTGCACAAAGTGTACTGACACCCAAAAGGGTCAAAATCGCATGTACAACACACATTTTCTACAGTGTGTATATGCGGTAACAACACTGTGAGAATTCTGAAGCCTTCTAAACGCGCCATTGGCAGGCCATCCGCGTTCTCCTTGAGAGACAGAAATGGAGAACCCACGAGTGACCCAACAGTTGTATCTGAGTTTTACAGAGAACACAATGCAGGTATGTTCAGCCCCAGCGTCCTCGTCACATCCACTCTTGCCAAGGAGAAACTACGAACAGCCTCTAACCGACTTGGTCTTCACGGTGGAGGACATTCGTCAACTCTTGCACAAGATCAACCCATTCTGCGCGTTGGGGCCCGACGAGGTCCATCCAAGGATCCTGAAAGAAACGTCCTCCACACTGGCAAACCATTTACACTTGGTGTTTCGTCAGTCGCTTGACGAAGGCCGCCTTCCCCCTGCTTGGAAGGAAGCGATTGTCACGCCAATAAACAAAACTGGTGACCGACTATCGCCTGGCAGCTATAGGCCTATAAGCCTCACTAGCGCGCCGTGCAAGGTGATCTTGCGTGATAAACATGCTCGTGTTTATGGACAGCTTAACCCAAGCCAAGGATGAAGGACTCATATCGGATGCCATATTTTTCGACTTCTCAAAAGCATCTGATAGGGTCCTACACGTCCCGCTGCTCCACAAACTCGAGTCTTGCGGGATTCAAGGGAAAATCCTTCGCTGGATCAAGGCATTCCTATCAGACAGATCATTCCGAGTGAGAATAGGCTCGACCTACTCCTCTCCAGCGCCGGTCTCCATTGGCGTTCCTCAAGGCTCCGTCTTGGGACCACTCCTGTTTCTGATCTACGTCAACGACCTCCCAGACGTTCTTGCGAGTCCATGTATACGTTTTGCGGACGACTTGAAATCCTGATCCGACGCACTTTCTCCCGTATTACTCGCATGGACTTCCATTGCCTACGCCAGACCGCTCCTGGAAAATCCCAACCAAGTTGTCTACTCAGGACACCCTTCACCCTCATTGAGCTTGTCCAGCGAGCCGCCACGAGAATGGTTGCCGGCTTCAAAGCTGTGGACTAAAAAACCCGTCACGCTCCTTCTAGAACCCAGTTAAGGGCACTATTAGACATTTACTTATGCGAATACTCGCGCTGGCAAACATACTGCCCCACGCTGAGAACTAAAAGACCAGTGCTACACCCCTTTTTAGCTTGTGCCTTTCAAGTGAACGACAGCCACTGACCGACAAGAACAATACCAACCCGGGAAACTTGGGCAAAAGCCTCGATCCTATGTATCAATCCGTGAGTCCATGAAAAAGCAGCATTCGGCAGATGCTAAATCATGATTGGCTGTTGGGTTCAGAATTTCGACCAATCAGAGATTGCATTGATGTTGGACTGGCAAGTTGCCCAGTTCTCTAACCATTCGCGTGCAAGATAGGATAATTGCCGCAGCAGCGCCCAACTGCTAGCAGTGAAGCAATATCGATGGCGCCGTAAAACCTGTGTTGGTATCAGCTGTATGTTTTTTAGGCTGTAAAAATGCAGAGTGCTGACCTTCGAATTCTATCCCAAGGTGTTCTTGGACCGTTCGAACCTTGAGACTGGTGACCGGCACTAGGATACGTTCGCGTAACTCTACACTCATGGTCCATCCTCTTTTTTCCGGTGGTGCCGTTTTGGTCTGCCAATAAAATTCGCCCAACGGCGTCACCTTTTGCTGACCACGCCAGAATATGGAATGCGCCTGAGGAATGACCTATCAGAGTGCAGAACACCTGAAACTGGTGCCGAAGAGTTCCCTGGGAAACCGTGCAAACAAAAATAGAAGGAATGCCAACTTCCGCTGGCATGAGTATACTCTGCCGTTACCCAGTGTATGTTACTTGAGTATGTTACTTGAGTGTATGTTACTTGAGAAGTTCAAGACCATATTCTTCACTGACGGAGGAATTTTCCCGGCATAGTTTCCTCGCGAACGCCGGGCGAAGGCACTGTTGGGAATATGTGAGCATCCTCTGTCGAAGTTGCACCACAGATAAGTTATCATAGGAACCTGCAGCAGACCTGCTAGTTCACGGATTCACGGGTTGATACATAGGACCGAGGCTTCGCCCAAGTTTCCCGGGTCGGTTTTGCTCTTGTCGTTCAGCAAATACCGTTCATCTGAAAGGCATAAGCGAAAACAGGATGCGGCACTGCTCTTCGATGAAACTGCTCTCCGGGCTTAAAAATTACTTTACCATCTCCCAACCGTGTCTACACATGGTTACACGACCGCATGTCAACTACACGAAAACCTTTTTCACGGTAATCTTACCGTAAAACTCGGTTACTGAGTGGAAGAACTACTTCATGGCGCCGTTATTCAGCGTTGCTGTTGCTGTAAAATGTTATATGGTGGTTATTTCACCACTATTGAATGTCGAAATGCGATATAATGCCAGTTATATGACCGTTGAATGACCGGAAAGGCGGTTGACGGCTCCGATGGTGCAACTAACCACCTCTTAACCATAATAGGTGGTGATTAGACGGTTATATAACCGTCATGTAACCAGAAACTTCGTTTTTTTGGACTGTGTGCCGTTAGCGACTGTCGAGTCGACCGTGGTCAGCGTGACCAACTGGGTGTATGAAAGATTTTCCGGTTCGTTATTGTCGGGTTTTTGGCTTTGGCTGTTGGGTCACGGGCGACGACTATGTCCACAATCGAAGGGGCCACTTTTGACGGAGTGGAGCTGGAAATTGACAGTTTCTCATTCTCAGTGGCTATAGGTTTCGCAGCTTTCCACGATGTCGAGTTCAACGCTTGCGTTGGATTTATCGGTAGGCTTCGCCATTTATCTCCGCACATCTGACCCAACTCAGATCAGGAGTCGTGAGTTGGGCGTGGAGTTCACTGTTGCGCCATTGTTCTCCGCTTCAGAAACAAGCTTGTGGCTCGTCTTACTTTTGACGCTGTGTCTACGCGAGGCTTGCCTCCTCCCGAGCATTGAATGGAAGCTGCAATCCGGAGTCTTGGCCGGTTGCGTCGGCATGCTTTCAAGAGCACAAGAGGCTATGAATTCCATCGGCTTGGCCGTAAGTTTGGGGTCGGCTGAACTTGAGCTAAGCGGAAGTTTGTTTTGCACATCCTCTAGGACTTCAGTGGCCCTTTTGTACCCGTAGAGGGTGATCTTCGGTAAGTCTTTTGAATGCTAATAGTCCGCTCCAAGGTCTTCTGTGCGGCAGATGGGGAGAAAACAATGACTAGTAGCCCAAAGGTTCACTTGCTTTTCTTTCCACGTAACTACTCTGCGTGAAGCGATCCGTCTTCAGGCTTTGTGAGGACACCGACAAGGAGCGACTGTGCCAGCTTTGTTGGCGTGCTTATTCTGGAGAACGATCCCCAGACGATCAGCTCACTCTCCCTCATACGCCTGTCCACTAGAGAGGCCGTGGCGGTCTTGATTGCCGCATCGGAGGGCTGGATGACCTTTTCAGCCAGCGGACCTGGAGTGGATAGCGCTAGGTACTCGTTCAAAGAAGAAAGTTCATTGTCGACTTTCGTCCAGGCCGCTTGGCTCTTTGCGTTTGCTTCCTCGAGAGGTTTAGAAAGAGGCGCCAGTTTTTCGAGTATCCCGAATAAAATGGAACATTTGCACCGATTCAGTAGTGTGGGCTTGGTTTCGTTTCTGGTATCTCTTAGTTACAGAATGCATAGCACCATTAAGATAGAGGTAGCCGGCTCAGACAAACGGATCAGGAGAGTTAGATAGTTGGCTTGTCTGGTCGTCCTGTAAGCCCATACATTTAAGGTGCCACCAGACCGTGCAAGTGTGACATTGCATACCACGTCGTACATTCGATGGACACTCATTTCGCCCACATCTGTTGTGGTCCATCGGTAGCTGTGATGAGCAGCCTGTATTGGTCAGGCTCCTGCTTGGGTGCACCACAGGATTTGAATGCAAGCTGACAGGTTTTCACGCAAAGGTTATGTTATAGTGAGATATTCAACAAAATGATTCGTGTTAACTCTGTAAATAGATCAAACTGCGGGAGAATTCTCTCACAAATTCGCACGAGCGAAAAACGAAACAAATCTCGAACGTACGCGGGAAGTGTCACGACTTCTTTTGGAGTATTGACTGCACTTCCTACGCCACAACCAGCAAGTGGATCAAGGCACTTAATCGTTCGTACAAGCTCTGTGGAGGTTTGCCAACCACGGGACTGGCCGCGAGACACATTGTTTTGCTGCGCCATTCCGACTTCGAAATCCTGCGTTTTACGACCATCACTAAAGACAGGTTGAGTGTCAACAAAAATGGTTTGCGACTACAAAGACCCCAACTGTGTTGAAAAATGCTAAAGCCGTTCTACAAGCAAATGTTCCAGGTCTACAATGAAACTCGATAAACTCTCAGGCTTCAGATGAAAACGAACATGTGCGCGGATCGAGAAGCTTGAGGGATAGAGAAACCGAAGTGATGGAGGAAGCTAGGAACTCTGGGTGAATTGAAAACTATTTTAGCTGATCATTTTAACTTATCAAGTCATCACCATAGTCAATATCGTAACATCAGTGCTCAACAGCGATACTTCGCTGCTGTACGTCTGGTACACACACGGTCTGGCAAACAGTCTCCTGGCCCTCCAGATCGTGGGTTGTGAAAACTTGGCCATTTGTCCTTAATATTTCGGGCTACTCGGGTAATTTCAAGGCAGCCACCGCTGCCTTGCGGTTAGGCTTTCGAGCCAAAGGATTTGAAAGAGGACCCTAATTGTCCTCTTTAGGTTTGGGTGCGCTGACTGTGTCTCACTCACAACCATGAATTTTACAGATGAAAGTGCCATCATGCCACGTTGACCGTCGCCACGTACAACAGAGTGGATAAGCGAAAACACATGACTCCCATCTTTCTTAGTTGTTATCCCTTAAGTTCCATCCTTTCCCACTTGACAGTTGCTCTTTGTAGACTCCGGCTGTGAGCTTTTAGCCATGCATCAATGGAATGGACACAGCACACCGCTGCTCACATCTACCGCTGCACATCCGCCATTCAGACCCCGTTGAATTGTGTGTAGAAAGGGGGTAACCAGAACACAAGGACTGAATGAAGAATAAAGATCTATTGAGGGGTAATGAAAAGTGGTCAGGATTCTCGGTTTCTTAAAATGCAGGGTCGTGTATGTTGTTGGAGTCTGGCTAAATCAGAGGTGCTAGGGTAATGTGTATTTGGAGATGCAAGCGTATCACCCGGGCATGAAGATAAGACTGAGGCATGGTCGAAATTATCTTTGACGTCCGTGAACGAAGGCGTGTTCGAGTCAAGTCGAAGGAGTACATGAACGTTGTTGCATCCACTGAATGAGATGCGCGTGAACTCGTTTACATTGTTCGATCACTTCAGGGAGCGAGGTGGCGGATTTGTCTTCTTTTCCGCCTGTAATGTAGGTTCCTCAGCGATTGTTTCACACTTGAGATACGGTCAGCTCAGGAGTAGTAAGTTAGCTTGGTTTTGGGAAACCACAGGACGACCGGCGTTCAAACCGAAACTTGCGTTCATGTGAAGTAGTACTCATAAAGGCACAAAGAAGCGAACGTCTGGAGTGGAGGGCGTCTGATAGATCTGACTCCCAATGACAGATATGAAGACCTTTCGTTCTAAGTCTAAACGGGATTGCGCTTCAGAGTGTCCCGTTGAGACGTTCGACTTGCCCGTTCTTCCGGGGGCAAGGGATGCGACAGAATTGAGACAGTCCGCATGTTTAAAAATCCATGTATCGTTTGCCTGCCGCACTGGTTGGAACTTGATGGTAATCGCTAAATAGACCTAAGGTGTTCAACACAAAACAGCGGGAAATTTCTGCAATTCGGCTGTCCTGTCGCGGCGACTGATCACTGGTTTGACTAGTACACTACCATACATCTTCTTTGGTTTGGATTTTTAGTGACCAGTACTTGAGCCCTCAAGGTAGAACTCGAAGGTTCGATTATACCTTCATCCAATAGTCAAGTAACTTCGAAGTGAATGAAATGTCCATAGTCAGGGTTGTAACTTCGTGACTTGCAATCAGGTGAGAGGTTAGCGAAAACAGGGGTTGATTCAACTGCAGAGGGTGAATGGACTTAGGTTCCCGCCGGAGGTGAATTCAGCTGTGTTATGTAGACCAAGGAAGTCATGGCCTAACAGCGATTCGGCACATAAGTTTATTATATGGTCAATAGTACGTTGGAAGCATGCTACTCCGCTGGTAACACCGAAAGGAATACGACGGAACTGAAACAGTTCTCTGCATGCTTCAAAAGCCGTATACGGTCTATCTCACTGATTGGAGCTTGATGGTAAGCACTCAATAAGTCTAAGGTGCTAAACACAGCATGGTGGGAAATTTCTCCGAGCATTTCATTCAGTCGCGGTAACGGACAAGCGTCTAGGTATGTGGACCGATTAATGGTTTAGTAGTAGTCTACTACCATATGTCTTCTGTGGTTTAAATTTTTCGTGACTAGTACTTGAGCCCTCCATGAGAAATTCGGAGGTTCTATTATACTTTCATTGAATATTCGGGTGAATTGTTCATCGTCAGGATTATAACGTTGTGATTTCGCAGCGATAGGCTTGCAATTAGGTGAGAGGTTAGCGAAAATAAGTGATTCGACCGTAGCAGCAGGTAGACCGCAGAGAGCGAATTGCCCTCGTTTCCCACCTAATGTGATTTCAACTTTGTCATGTAGGCCAAGGAAGTCATGGCCTAGCAGCGCGTCAGCACATAGATTGGGTAACACCAATAGTTTGCTTTTTTTTGCAAACACTACCGCTGTAATCGATGAATATGTAGCAGTAGCCGCTAGTTGAATACTTCAGAGAGGTAGATGCCATGGTAACCATTGAATCGTCAGCTTATATCTTCCGGCCATACGTACGAATTACCAAAGGAGAGATGCAACCGCTCGAACTTCCTGTATCTCTGAGGTCCTGAAGTGACGTTTCGTCGAGTGTTATGTTGGTCACCGTGCGGGACAAACAGTTCAGGACTGCAACAGTCAACAGAGAAGACAAGGCAGAATTCACTGAGCAATGAGTGACTTTTTTTTACAGATTTGGATCGACAAACACGCCGAAATTGGCCTGTTTTGTCACGTGATTTACAAACTGCTTCTCTTGCAGTCGTTTCGACCGTGGATATCTGGAAGGCTTTCGAAAATAACATCTGTGAGCTGATTGACGTGGGATGAGGTGTAGAATTCGGGGAGATCAAGTGTGAAGGGGTGACCGCAGATGTCTGTTAAGGTGCTGCAGCCGCAGAAATTGAAGTCGGTTGATTATGCGTGTGACTGAGCTTTTTCGTGTGCCAATTCTAATAACCTAGCCAATTCATGTGCTTCATCGACAGTGAGTTCATTTTGAGCCATAAGTCTCTCTGATGGTAGTAGACTGAAGTTCGTTGATCAGAGCATCGCGTACACTTTCGTTTTGATAGTCAATGGTGGACGCTGCCTTGAAATAACAATTTTTGGCTAAGGATTTAAGTCTCCGAAAAAAATCGTTCAGCTGTAGCACCATTTGGGTGCCTAGCTGTCATGCCACACAAAAGAGGCACGAGGGCTGGGATACTGCCAGGTCGCCCAAGCCTAGACAGGGGAAGTCGAGTGGCAGAGGTCGGGTTCGAACCACGAACCTTCCGGTCAGTAAATTCTACCTCTAACCACTTGAGTCATCTCGACCCCTAAGTCTCTGAACAAACTAATCAACATCTTGACTGGCGTCTTGTTTGCAATTTTGCAGAAGATGACGGGCACAAATTACATTCTTAGGACGAACGTATGGCTTTTCAAGTCTACTGAACAGTTAGCAATGTAAACGTATACAGGTGCATCCACACAATGGATCAAAGTTTCGAGTTTATTTAGATTAGGCAATTCTGCAGTGCTCAAAAGCGTTTGGAAGGTTCGGAACCACTGGTTCCAACGCACTGTGGCGTGGAGAATTTGGATCCGTGTCGAAACACTTCGTTCGCAACAACGGTTCTAGTGTATTCTGAGACAAGTGATTGTCCTGAATAGAATATCGATCCTGATTGAGCACGACAACAAGAGTGAATAGCGTAGAATGAATAGCGCTTTACTTGTCTAAACATAGACGTACATAAGCTGAACATGAAGGCGAAAACATGGTTAATACGCAACGACAATGTGAACACAAAGGATAGTCATAATAGGCAGTTAGGCACTGAAGGGGTGCTGCAGCTGGACGTTTTTTCCAAAACAGCCTGGGTTTGCGTAAGACCATCGCAGTAGTCTAGCTTTTAAGGGACGCGCCTCCACAACCCAGATCTATAAGACCGGGGTGCTGTTTGTGGGACTTTTTCAGTGACTAATCTAGATGGACATCCGATATAGCCCATCGAGTTGCTGCGTTTCGCTAACCATCGCATCACGCCTGTAGTGCGTGTCCTTGCGACTGACTTTTCCAGGTGACACGGTTGTCTCGTTCTTCCACCGTTAGGCCACCGAATGTACGAGTGTATTTTTGACTTTATAGTCATGTGTATCACTTATAAAACAGGAAACAAATTCACTTCGCAGCGGCCACTTCTACCAAGAGTGCTCATTTCTTCTTGTTGTGACCTAAATGGAATCAGCTCTGGCAACAATAGCCAAGGAGGATTCCTCCCCACTTTTTCTGCTAAATAAGTCCCATAAAATTGTCCAATGACGTACAAATATCATTTACGACAGTTCCGTACTCTCTCGTACTCTATAGAGTGGCCGTTTTCGACCGACCCTTCCAGCGGCCGTTGAAGATAAGTTTCATTGTATATCATAATGTATGTAACGCATTGTTTACTGTGGCTTTCTGTTCCAGCCTTCCAAACGCGTAGCATGTCGATGACCTTAAAAGGTCTCGTAAGCAAACATAAGCGACGTTTCAAAGAAGACGGTTTTGACTTGGATCTCAGTTACATATCCGACCGTATAATTGCTATGGGATTTCCGGCCGAAAAATTAGAGGGTGTTTATCGGAACCATATTGATGATGTGGTGAGGTTCTTACAAGCCAGACATCCCAACCACTACAAACTGTTCCACCTGTAAGTTCACACATTTTTTGTCTCTCCGTAATTCCTACAGCCTTTACTGTCAGCTAGATTTTCCCACACCAGGTCCGATTACCAGGTCATGAATGCATCACTACTTTTCCACAGTTTTGACGCGACTGAATCATGTACTATTCACTTTGACCTCTGTACGGCAACAACATCTCTGTTGTCTCATTGAATGTCCCTGTTTACCCGCTGATAGTGACGAAAGTGCGGCGCATTTTTAGGATAACCTTCCAAAATTGTCAAGCTTTTTAGCCATCATACGAGAGTAGTTGGACCCCTGGTAAATCGGACGATCGTTATTTAATGTGCATCTATCCGTTTCCTTTTCGTCTATCGGATTCGCAAAAGTGGCGATTCTGAGAAATTTGCTCTACAGTAACGAGTACAAACTCGAGCGACTGAAAAGCCAGGGTCAGCTTCGAACCTCTCGCTCGGTAGCATTGTACCTTGACCACCAAACTATCATTCCTGACAAACACAACCCGGTTCATCTGGGTGCTGTCAGTGCTACCCGCCCTCCAGGATGGGGACTGCGTGATCCCACTTGCGCCTGTTTGGAGACGCTGCAAGATATGGCTGCCAACCGATGTCAGTGACGTTCTTGTTGTCAGTTTCTATCCAGATTGCCTAAATGAGTAACTGGAGGTTTGGGCATCTCGCAATGATTGTAGTAAGCTAGCACTAAGTCCGTTCCCCCGTTTACCTCTATTCTTCTCTTCACAATAAGGCTTTTAAATAAACTATGGTTGTATGGTAGCGGGATATCAGTGTTGAACACTGATGTCATGCTGTCGATGATGATGAGTCCCCGAGTTTTTAAACAACTTTTGTCCACCTGATGAACCCTAAACGTGGGTTGCCGGTGAATAGAGCTGCTTACCCAGGCGACTTTTCTGTGTTTTCTCTTCGCATGGTGATCTTCAGGCCTCTTTTGGGGCAAACAGCTGATATGCTCAATAGTTTTTTACTTTGTGTGGTATCTTTGTTCGAACGGGGACAATAATTCAGCTATGTTTTACCTGCAATTCTAGGCCGTTATTTTTGGTAATTCAACTATAAATATCGGTTTCGCTCTCTTTAGCTCATTCCCTGACACATGCTATTTGGTTTTTCTCTTAATTCGCCTTAGCAGGTGCAATCGCGGAGCACGAGACCATAATTCCTCCAGTTCTGATTCCTACCTTCTTATTCAGTTTCTTCCACTCTTGAGTGGGACAGGCGACCTCCTGAATGATAGTCGTAGCGTGGTAGGCACACTCTTGATGTCGGTCGATTATTTTGCTTTAGTTTAGGTCGGACGAATTAAGCTAGTGCAATGGGTCTACTATTGTGGGGTTTCTGGTCGTTATTTGCAGCCCACAGATGCATTCTAAGCCTGCGATTTTCTGAAGATAAACCGACGCACTTCTCGTCTCGGAAAACATCTGTACTCTATTTTACCAGTCTTTTCTTGATGATATGAACCTGATGGATTAGAGCGAACTTACCAATCCCTTGGTTCGAACCCAACTCCGGTGTCCCGACTTCTCCTCTCTGGAAATGGGCAACCTGGAAGTTTCTCAGCCTTGGTGGTTACTCCGGTAGCGTGGTTCTAGGCACCGAAAGGGTGCTACAGTTGGACGGCGACTATCAAAACTGACCTTGAGGCTGCCAGCTGATGCTTTTTAATCGCGCTTTGTTCGTCTCTCAGGTGATCACTACTTTTTTGAACCGAACTGCACCATATTCTGTACGCGAGTGAATCTCATGTACTCAAGTTTTCTGCCACACTGTCCAACTGTTCCATCTGGGTACGAAACGATGACGAATATCAATCTTACGGCTGATTACTAGTGCGATGGCGCGAGTCGTTCGACCCCGTGTTGTTCACTAGTGTGAATTTTTTGTTAGCTCCCCAAATATTAGCTCAGAAACTAGGATGACATTCTTTTTGTAAGGATTCAGTCGCGTGATATGAATGCACTTGACTGTACCTTTGATTATTGGAGCCATTTAATTGTGAACTACAACATGTGAAATGCCCCCATTCCTGAATTGGTACTTGTATGTTTTTGATTGACCCACACTCATGTGTGCATGGTTGTGTTATTGGTCCTAGTGTCGAAAGTGCTCATTTTTTCAGAGACTGGCAGTTTCTCTGGTGATTCTGCTTTCTTAATGTAGTGCGATAGTGAAAATTTCATGGTTGCTTACTGTGTAGTATCGTTTTGCTTTCAGTCTTGAATGTGAACTTGTCGATTTCATCTGACTGGTACTTTTGTTGGTTTTTTCTCTGTTGTTGCTACCTCCAGAAGAAGATGCGTGTTCATGATGTGACACATTGGTGTAACATTTTACTATCTTACTGGGAACTGTGTACTTGACGAGGGCTTGTTTGATCCATCAAACTCGTGTTGAAATGCGCATAGCGTTCAGCTGTAGCATCCTTCCGGTGCCTAGCTGCCATACCTCCCGAAGGAAGCAAGCGCGCTGGGATACTGCCAGGTTGCCCAAGCCTAGACAGGGGAAGTCGAGTGGCGGAGGTCGGATTCGAACCACGAACCTTCCGGTCAGTAAATTCGTGCTCTGACCACTTGGGCCATCTCGCCCCTTGAAATGCGCACACGCTAGTGGAAACCTTCGCCCTGATGTCGCCAAAAGCAGCATTGCTGCAAAGTTCCTCTGGTTCTAGACAACTGACCGCAGGTGCCGGATGTAGTAGCTCCAGCAGCTAGTTGTTTCGACTCTTGTCAAAATGCCGTCTGCTACTTGTCTGCTGCTGGTTTTGTTTTCCTGATCCTTTCTTTTCATCCGACGTTATGTGGTCCAACGATAGCACATACTGTTTCTTTATATGGACGACTAACTCACTTTGCTGGCTAACACTCCTTTCAAAGAGTGAGAAAACGTTTCAGTGACGGAATATTATCAGCCGAAAACATTCATCTGTACGTTGGAAATGAGAAAAAGACTAACACACAAACAATTACGACATCCAGCGGAAGTGTGGTGAAACGGATATGGGGAGAAAACCTAGAAAATTATCTGACTTCTGTGTTCTGGTCCGGTTGTTCAGTGGTGATCCCATGTTTTTTGCATGTCACCCTTTATAGTCCCAAATATGCCGTACACTCAAGTCCGTCATATGTCGCGCCCTGTGAACCAATAAAAAATTTCGGCCCCTAAGAATCTGCGACGATGATTTGCTCCCTGCCGTCGGTGTTGTAAGTAGTACATAGTTATGTAAAATTATACTCCAAGGTACAACCACAGGAGTGCCCAGTTCCACGCTTGAGTGAGCTCACTTCACGAAGCAAACATAATTTTACATTGAATCAATCATTTAGTAGGACAAACTATCGATCTGATAGACTACGGAAACCAGTTCAGGGTAATGCAACTAGTTATCATGACGATCAACATGAGTTGATAAACGGAACCCTAGTAAGAGCTTATCAGCCCCCAGTACATCGGTCGAGGCCTTTGTTAAACTGAGGAATGACCAAGCAGCTCAGTCCTTTGGTATGTGGGGGGTATACAAAATTATGACTAGGATTTGCAATTTCGAATGGCTGGTGGTTAATGAGATCCTGATGACTACAGTCAGTAAACAGTGTGGTTTCACCGATCGTTCGAGGGAGGGGTTGATTTTAAGTGAATCACACTGTAGGGAAGCATGCACCTAAGGTTTGTGTTAACAATGTTGCGCTTTCTACCGAGCTGATGGGATAGTCCTTTACAATCAAGAAGCAGATATTTCAGAAGTGTCACTTCAGATTCATTCTTGGAACACAAGTCGCGAAACCATTGGGAACGACATAGCTCGTAAGGAACTACTTCAATGGCAACAAAAATGGCACACCAGCAAGCAAACCCTATGTCAGTGTCCGTCAGATATTCCTTGGTATTTTCGATAGTACGAAATGATTAGTGAAGCTCATGATGAGATCCTTATGGTAATGCGTTGTGTGCAAGAAAGCGACACAGATTTCGGTAATGATGGGCGCTGCAAAATTTCAGAAATTAAAAGCATGCTTCAGATCAATTGGAAAATGTTTGGGACCGATTGGGAAGTCATCGTTTCAGAGGGGTTTGGTAAATCCACCGATTGTTTACCAAATCCCTCTGAAACGATGCTTCAGATGTTGGTTGAAAATGCGCGGTCTCGGTGTCTGCAAAGTAAATGTTTACCACTCTTTTCAGAGAGTTTTGGTAAACAATCGGTGGATTTATTGCTTACTTAACCTCTGTAACGATGACCACCCAATCAGTCCCAAACATTTCCCAATCGATTGAGTTTACCACTCATGTTTATTTTGAGGTTCGTGTTCATATGTATATAGAGAGAAATGACGTGCCACAAAAACATGGTTAATTTCGCAAAACTGTAGCCAACTGTGAAACAAATGATGCACATGAAACCACCCCATAACATTTTTGTTAACCACGTGAGACATTAGAGAGATCGCGGGACAGCCAGTGAGAATGATACGCCTACACATCGAGTAAGTTTACACACTGGGTTATGGAGGGTGAAAAAATGAAGATTCCTCACTTTGTCTACTAGCCTGCACAGAGTGATTGGATGATGAATGTGAACGAAAAAGGAATAAAATGTGGCACGAGAACTTAGATTCTTTCAGAGAGGAACATTCGAGAAGCACGGGTTGTGTTGAAACCACGGCTATTCCGGTTGGCAGATTCTCGCGTTTACCACTGAGCTCCGTCGAGATCATGAGAGTGAATGGGAAGATGGTTATTCAGAAAAGCTGGATACTCATACTGATCGGTAATGTTTCTTAACACCGGGTACAGAATGACTTTTCCAATGTCTAATTAACACATTCACCTGCGAATAGCACACCCCTTATCCGTCTGATGAAACAGGGAGCAGTCTGTCCGGTGGAAGTTTTGTCAAGTAATGTGGGAATTTGTAATAGACCACCGCATGAATGTGCTACGGACAGTACGTTTAACTCGACAGGACTGGAACGCAGTTAGTCTCTATATACCAGTGAATGCTTTCCGGAAGGCGAGATTTACGTTACCCAACTTTCATGTAGGCGGCGATCGGGAAGACAGCCTCGAAGTAGATAACTGTTTAGAATACGCAGAGATTCGTTGTATCGATGACGATCTCAGTTAAATGATTGAGGGTAAAATAGCGCCATTTTTTCCATTCTTTTCGCGTTACTTGGGGCTAGTAATCAACACTGTCTTGTCTGGAAAACATGTTTCGCTTCGCCCGGAGAAACACGATAAGTAGGATTAGGAGGACATAACTCCTGGTGACACAAGCACAACACTCAGCATTTTGAAACCGTAATTTCAAGCGCAGCATAATATATGAGCGCATCGTTCAACTAAATTCCATTGTTTGAATTTGTACCGGCCGGTTTGTCCTTTTGCTAACACACAAGTGTCCAAAACTACCTCAAACGTAACGAAACGTTTGTCGTTTCCGTAGATGTCAGTGGTATTGCGTATGGAGCGGATCTGCTCGGGCTGTCAAAATAATGTGTAAGCAGAGTGTTCACCGCAGCGGAAATGAACCATTTCATAGCCGAAAAAAGAGTGCATCTGCCGAGTGGTTCTGCCGTTTAACAAACTCGGCTTATTATTATTTTGCCGCAGGATTTACTGTCAAGACGGACCATAAGCCTTTAACTCGGTCGATGACTGCCCAAGATCCTTCAGGATAATCGGACAGATTGCCGTCAAGGTTTCAAGAATCCAGTGTTAAGAGGCTACGTGTTAGTGGTCAGGGCAATACATCAAGAAGCCCTCTCACTACTCGATCGAGAAACAAACGAACCTCTTGGCGAAAGGGCACGTGCAAATTCAGTTGCGTTATTTGGCCAAGGTGTGGCCGGTCCGGTGTCCCAAGAAGTAATGAAGCTTTCAAGGACCATATGAAAGCCCCAAGCGATGTCATTGAGTCACAAACTGCTTGAGAATGGAACGTTGAGGACTAAAGAGAACGTCCAAAACGGGTTGGAGACTCGGAAAGTGGCGTAAGTATCAATGAAATATCGAAATCGACCGCTCTGTGTGATGCGTCATGATAGTGCGCGTCGGCCTTGACAACTTTTATAATGTTCTAGGGGTATGTTCATTTTAGCTACAACTATACCAAGGTGTTATCGGGTTACTTGGGTCGAATACTCCGAGCAACAGATATAGTGGCCACCAGCTGCCACTCATCTGGAGCCTACAGCTGACGTAGAATCCTGAACTGTAAACTTGGAGTCCTATACAGCTTTGGAAGTTTATGACTACATATGTTCTCTAAAGCGCCACCGAGCCTCTGGTCCAGATGACCTGCCACCCGCACTGTCCTTAGTCAGCACTTTTTTGATCTGTTTGCACTTAGGAAAAGGATACTGTTCCAGATAACTGAGGAGAGTCGGTGCTAGTGCCCATTTTAAAAAAAGGGCTCGTGTTGAGTGTGGTGACCACAGGGTACCAACCGGATCTCTGTCGTAACGAAACTGTTGGCGTCACTTGTGCTTCGTCGCCTTGCAGTGGTTTGTGAAACACTAACTCAAGAGCGTTAAGCGGGATTCCGACCTGATGTTGACCAAATTTTCACACTCTGTCAGGTGCCAGAACAACGCTATACGTAAAAGCGACTCACAGTGATGATGATCACTGGATTTCCGAGACGTATTCGACTCAACTAACCAGTCTGTTTTCCTTGACACGCTTATCCATCAATGAATGCCCCGGACGTCGTGAACCTAAGGAGTTATTTGTATTCTCAGACCTCCGGACGTGTGAGTGTAAATGGAGAGCTCACTAAGAGCTTCCGTACACATTGCGGTGTTCGTCAGCGATGTCCATTCTCTCCATTCCTATTTGACTTCTTGATCGATAATATAATGAGGCGAACGCTGGGAGGTCTTCAAAACGCTGGTATATCCCTGATTTTCAAGGGGTGTGCATGGGAATATAGTAAGGCCGTTTTATTGTATGGCTGTGAGACTTGGCCTATTCGAGCCGCAGAAATTCAGGTGTTTGACAACAGCTGTCTCAGAACTGGGGCTCGTGTGGAGTGATATCGGCGGATCCGTGACGACACAATTAGGAAGCGAGTTTTCATTTATGCAACGGGGAACTCCGTTGAAGAATGTGTCCAGCACCAGAATCTGCGTTGGTTAGGTCATGTATTGCGCATGTCGAACCATCGTTTGCCAAGGAATGTTTCCCTTGCCCAATCCACAGTGGTGGAAGCAGATTGGTGGCCAACCCCTGACTTGGCGGAGGGGTATGAAAGAGATTAAGAAACGTTCTGGTACTGTCTGTGGTACTCTCCTTCCAGGATGATGACTGTGTGATCCCAACTGCACCCGGTTGGAGACGCTGCAAAATACGACTGCTAATCGATATCAATGGCGTTCTTGTCGTCAGTTTCTATTCAGAATGGCTGAATGAGTGTCTGGAAGTGTAGGCACCTCGGAGTGATTGTAGTAAGCTAGCGTTAAGTCCCTTCTCCATCCAACTTTATTTTTTCTTCACAACAAGGCTTTCGAATAAATCACGGTTGTCCATACCTACAGGCAGCGAGTGCGACGGTGCACGCAAACCCCTTAAACGCCAAATTCTGAAGAGCCTAAGGAAAGACCGAGAGTTCTGGTGGACATCGGAAGCACGGGAGATGGCTGTGTCCCAGGAAAGCAACGATCAGTAAAACGGTAAGTGAAGAAGGTGTCTGAATAATTCGCTCGCAAAAGCGTCCACTGAAAAAGTGGGCCGAACTCCTCGAAGACAGCTTGATTGGACTTCTACAGAACAACCTCTGGAGATAGTGCACCTGGGCGAATGGAGTGTAAACCTTAGTCATCCGTCTAAATGAATAAAGTGCAAAACATCTTTACTGAAGCTTGAAAAAGCATCAAAACCGGGAGGTCTGTATCCAGCCCTCAGTCCTTAGTGATCTATCTACCAAAGCCTATTGGTACGATATGGATCGAAGAGAAAGTGTCTGCAGAATGGGGTATGTCCACAGTTATTCTTATCTCCAGAAAGGGTACGCAGACATTGTTTGAAAACTACAATTGCGCCGGTGTGGTAGCTGTGGCATCGAAGGCCCTCTCCGGTCTTACACTTCAAAGTTGACTGAACACAAGGAAAGACTAACCTGTGAAAACTAAGCTGAATTCCGTCTTGCAAGTGGATGCATCGATCACATTTTTACCCTCCGCCAGATTCTGGAACAGCGACACTGCTTCCAGCAGCCAACAATGATTGCGTTTCTTGATCTGAAAGCTGCCTTTGACTCTGTGGACCGTCAGGCACTCTTGCACTGTCTGTGGAGCAAAGGTATCCGCCATAAACTCTTGATCCTCCTTAAGGCGCTGTACATCAACTCCCGCAGACGTGTGAAGATCCACGCTAGGCTCTTGCCTGAGTTCACCACATCAAGTGGTATCAGGCAAGGCTGTCCCTTTTACCTTTCCTCTTCAACTTCGTCGTTGATACGCTTGCGGAAGACTCACTACCAGCCTCTGATTCACGTGGGGTCGAAGTGCTTGTGAGGCTCACAAACATCGAGTACGCAGACGACCCAGCGGTTCTTGTATTTGATGACGTGGTAATGCAGTGATATTAAGTAATCTGACTCGTTCTGCCTGACATGCACTTCACGCCTGCGAGGTGTAAAGTGCTGCTGCAAGACTGGGTGGGCTCGAGCTCCAACCTCATGCTTGCGGATGAGCCGATTGGGGTAGTAGACATATTTGTCTACTTGTGCAGCTGTATCCTGTCGTCTCGCGAAAAGTGATATTTCCATCCGGGTCGGGAACGTCGGGGCAGATTTTGTGAACCTGCGTCACCTGTGGCGTAGGCATGACATCAGCTTATCCGTCAAGGGTCGAGTTTGCAGTGCTGCGGTGCGCTCCATATAACTATATGGGTCAGCAGCCTGACCTCTGCGTGTGGGACGTCAAAAGCTTTGCGGTGTTTTACCATCGATGTCTTCGGAGCATCACCCGAGTCTGATGAAAACACCGGATCAGTAGTGCTGAAGTATGTCGGATGGCTTTCGGGAGAAATAACTCATCCACGATAGATAAATTGTTCACACTGCATAGATTGCGCTGGCTTGGCCACGTACTCCATGTGCCAGTCCACCGACTTCGTCGGACGGCTCTTTCCGCACAACCACACGAAGGGTAGATAGGAGTCAAAGTAGGTCAAGCAAGGACTTGGCAGCGAAGTACGAAAGCCACCACCAGCAAACTTATTTGCGCTGGCCATTGCGGTCTTCCTGGATGAGGATCCCGAGGCATTGTCAGACATGGCCCAGTTGCGCCCTCAGTGGCACTAATGCATCCAAGCTATTGCCTTCAGTCCATAGCTCCCCTCCCAATCTCCGCAGTTGAAAATCCACTGACAACCTATTTATGCATCAATTATATCAGCTACCACCTCCAATGCGCAGCTGTCTACCGCACCTCTTCAAATCATCGATGAACGAACCGGTGGCTACTAGAACCATTGCACGGCAAGTACACAGTTTTTACAGCGGACTGTGATGATGATGACACATCGTGACATTTTAAGGTGTATTTTCACTAGAAGATTACAGGACCGGGTTGGGCCAATCGGTTTTGAGTACATTAGGTATTTTCGGCGTGGCGGACTGAATTGAAAGTTGCTCACTGACGTAATGTACAAACTGCACAATAACTGACTGTTTCGTCTAAAAAAAGACATTTCCAAGACCTCTGACCAATCGTGGTATTGTTTGGATGTTAATTTGGAACTATGAGACCGGATGTTGATATTCAACCAGGTGTTCTGTTCCTAACCCCCCGGTACAGCCTTCTAAAAGCAGTTCACCCTTTTGGGGAGATCTCAGTGGCGCGACGTTGGTGTTTTTCAAATCCACAAATCTTTCTTATTCCTATAGAATCACATGCCTCCACGTTTCGTCACTTCGACTGAATTGTATCTCGCCACTCGAAGCTCATCACAATAATTCACTTACGCAACCTGTTCCTCACACTACTTGATGAAACTCTGCAATTATTCATACCCGTTCTGATGTTTTGGTGTGTTTTGTGATACATAGATTTCGCCGGTGTTTGGCGCTTGTTTTGTTGCTCTAATGAACGTTACTTATTTTATGCAGCTGTTCACTAACCCTACTGACACCATTATTCAACTAGGGTGTTTCTGCTCTCTTCTGTGGAACCATAAGCCATCTCGACAATATGTAGTATTCCCAAGTTTTTGTCTGATCAGTATCGGAAGCCACTTGCACAGTTCCTATCGTTAGGATATGTAGCTTCGCTCGTTCGATTCTGTGTTTCACTCCGAGATATTGTCTGCCAAGTTCGGTTGCGCTTCCTTGCTACCTTCGATCGTCTGACTTTTTGTTCCTGATTATAAAAATACAGCTACTGTTGGTGTACCGGTATTCGGTAATCACCTGACTTCCAATCCGTTCTGGAATGTAACTGCCTCCATGTTCTGCAATTGACGTAATCTTGCCATTACTGTTGACCTTCAGCGCTATAATGGCATGCCCACGAATCTTTTTTAGTGTGCGGTCATGCTGGTATTGCTTTAAGCTTTTTTTGTTTGCGTTTAAACTCTGTCTGCGATTCGTCTTACTCTTTGAAGCAGGTGAATCTTTTTTTAACACACCGTTCGTCGTTCTAGATAACTACTAGGTCTCGCTTACATCCGACCATACGCTGAAGCTGGAATAAGTGGTAAATGACAGGGCCTGGACTGAGAGTAAACTCCAAGAGCGCGGGTAAGGTCGAATGTGTCTGAGAGACCAGTTCCGTTATGTTGTCCCCGCCGCCTACCAGCAGGTTCCACCATACCATCTTTCCCTTGCCTGTAAGCATCTCATATCTCAACCACCGTCCATACGATCCATACATGGTTAGATGTCACTGTACATGCCACATGGCTAAAGCCAATCGGACTGCAGACATCATTCCGGTTGTCTAACATGATCATGGAATCTGTTGCGGTGTCTGATACCAGTCGATGCCATTCTCTCTTAACTCACTCGAGTCGGCTTATTTGCACCAGGCTTTAGAAGTAAGCTCTCGAGGGTCCGTCTGGTACTGAAAAACTGAATTGATCCATAATAGAGTGATTCCTCTGAATATATCGAGATCCATCTGGCATATGGCCCTAATGACTTTTCTCCCCGCTCGGACAACACGGGACTTCCGACTCTATTATGTTAAGCGGTTATATGGCAGTTGGAACAGTGCTGATTTGCCGTCTGACAGTTGCTACCCAAATGGGTGATGAGGGCAGGGGAAGGTCACGCATCTACAGATTCCGAAGCTAGATCATGTACAAAAATTAGGATGAAACGGTTGGGGTTATGATGCACTTCTATGAAGGCTAGGATTTTAGGCATGTGTACTAGGTTTCTCGAATTAGCTCCATTGATGGAAGGAAGTGAGGGTCAGAATAATCAGTTTGTTGAATATTCCTAGTAAGTTTGAAATGTATTTTTCTGACATATTTCGTAATAAGTCAGACATCCCTCGTCTATAGCTTTTAAAGCCTTTTTAAAGACCGGAGATTGAGCTTGCTGATTAACCCAACTCTTGGCACTGGCGACCCGGTTTCTTGACACATCTTTCCCACATATTACGACTTTTCGTGAAAGTGATCTGTATCCATTTGTCACAAGTATTTCTTAGTATGAACTTCCACACTCGGCCTCTTAGCGGCACAGTGTAACGCTGGAGCGAAATGGGCCATACCACCATCGGTTGTCTTTAACTTGCGCTTCTGCGAATGTCTTCACCTGGTCACATTCTCTGCTACCGGCTGTCGCTGCGCCTTCTGGACTGCACACAGGACACTTGTCAATTGTCAGGAGATGTCCAGACATGAAAAGTACATGTGCGGAGATCTACGCGTCCCCAAGGTCAACGTCTGTACTACGCGATCCGGATAGCAGGTGCGTTGGCGGAGCTTACCAAACGCGGCTTATCAACAGCGGATTGGGTGCGAAATCGATCATTGTAGGAATGTCACCATTGACTGGACAGAACGAACAACCGAATGATCATATATATTTGGCCATTTAGCCATCCCGTGTATTTACGCAGAAGCTGTGTATGTATGAAAACACAGCCGTGTCTTGGGTTCTTTGTCTTCCCTTATTGCGTTGTCTGGCAGGCTAAGTTCCGGCGTAACCGATAGATGACCACCCACGATACGACATTCATGTTGCTGCTAGCTTCCAACTTTCCCATCCATCTCGTCGTAAACTACGTAAGCGCACACTTAGTATCGGTACATTGTGTTGTCGGTACATTGTGTTACGCCGACTGGCCCTATAAGCATCCCGCACCACTGTTATTCACGAACGGCGATCACAGGTCGAGATCTAGCAACGGATATTGAGGCTAAACCTCTACAAATCTAACTCAGCGGTGCCAATCCAGGCTTCCAGCTGACCTCCAAGTCACTAACGTCACCCCGGGCTTGGCGAAAGAACCACTGTGTTTGCTAAGCTTCCATTCTGGTTTTCGGGCCGCGTAACCGAGCCAACAAGGCTGTCGCTGCTGCAGTAGTTACCTGAGATTTGGGATGCTGAAGCAGCCAGCCACTGTGTCACTAGTGCAGTGCCTTGGTATTCCAGTGTGCTGGGCGTTCGGATTTGTAATAACTAAGATTCAAATGATGTTCGGTTTGAGCGTCAGCGCATGTGTTGTTAAAGAGGCATCATTAGATTTAAGCAGACATCCACGACCGCTGAGTACGAGTGAGTAAAATGCCTCCAGACTTCCGTACAATATATGATAGCATGTGGGACAAAATTAGCTGTGCGGATTTCTACCAACACAACAAGAACCATTGGGTACTGGTATTCACATTTTGCGTCCGTCCTAACCGGTTGCTGGAAGGTAAAGCTGTGTGTAAGGTATAGGAAGGTGTTGACGCGGTCGATACTAGAGATACACCCATTGGATCGTTTCATGTGTTGCCCTGGCAACAGATGGATCTACTTTTAGTTGATCGAACGAGGTAGATGGGTTTCCCAGATTGCCGGTGGTTGCAGCTGATTACAACCCGTTACTTCACAGATCTTCAATCACAAGATACTTTGCTCCTCAACATGTTCACTGGGTGCCTACCGAGGTGCAGAAACTATCTCGCATTGTGGACTAAAACACGGCCGCCATCTCAGAGTACCACATTTGGCATGCTATTTTGGGCGTTTGGTGTTCGGGAGCCCACACCAAATTGCAACTGGTGCATGTTGTCTGGTGGTCAGACTACAACGCAGCCAGTATCATTGAATCCATAGGATTGTCGCTACTTTCAGCTAGTAGTCCTCTCAGGGTATCTGAAAAACTTGCGACATGTGGTTCTTGGTTTATCTGTTGTCTGCATACCAGAGGATATAAAAACCGCACCACCATTATCTCTCCGGTGCTATCTTGCTCTCACATGATACGAGACTCTTAGTCCACATCCACGTGGTATAGAGGTACTCAGCTTACATGTTTAGACTCATGTGCCGAAAGGCGTGTGTCCTATATCTTCATTCTTACCTCTATATTTGTGTTTCTGGCCATGTGACAGTGTAAATGGTCGTGGACAACTGTTTCCACGACCGAATGTGATCTTCGATTTATATCTTCAAAAGCGGTCACTCTCCCCGTCCTGACAACATGTACACACGCTATTTCCGAAATAAAGACGTGGAAACCATAATTTTGACTAGTTTCGATATATATTTTCGGGGAAGCTTCTGCTCAGGTACTTTATCAGCTCACTGAGGTAAAAAAATCCTCACTTCTATAGTGGATGAAAATCGCCATAGAGATAGCGGTGTTTTTTTGCGCTGTGTAGTCCGGTGCTTTGTGGGAGCTTGCTATTTTTGTTGCTGCCCAAAAATGCTCCGCAGGTCTATTTTTGCCGGCACTGCAGCAGCCGTCTGAGTTACACCAATGCGTCCAAACAGCATCCAGCACAAACTGATAACCCGAAATGGAATCGAACTTGTATGGTTTTAAGTACGTGAATTTTCAGTGACTGTTGAAATGCTAGTCGAGCTTGGCAAATCACCCGTAAATCTTCCGTCTCCGTTTGATAAAACATCATCAGTGCGTCGTTGACGGGGGTGTGGGGTTCAGTTAGTCTGTTCGCGCTTTCATGCATATATTTCGTAAAGAGTGTCTTCAACTCCCTAACGTGTTCTGAATTCTCAGTGTAATTTCTTGTGTTAACTGAAGTCAACCATTGCCTTAACTTAGGGAATAAGTGCACAGCTACCTTACTCTCACTTGCAACTAGGATCTATCACAACTACCTTCCCGAACCCACATATATAGTCATATGAACTAAGACCCCTACCCGTGGGATGTGGGTGAGTGCTTATTTTTGTGCCGCTCCACCCTCGTCCAGCAACATGGAGAGTGACCTCGAAAGCCGATTACAATCGTCGGTAGACCAAGGTAGTATATTGCTCACTTCTCTTCAACATCCGATGCCATTGGGAATCGCTTATACCGAAGGATACCGCGATTATCCGTTTATTTAAACCTTGAGTTGATTTTTGTGTTGCCTATTCGATTACACTGTGGAAAAAACGTCTGAGTTTTCCACTCATCTCATTTATTCAGCAACGGAACAATTTATTGCACTCACTTAGCTATGAAGGCGTTGCCAGAGCTGAGAAACGAATATATGGTTCATTAACGGGGCCAGGACGTGTGCATAGCTCATCCGTGTAGCTGAGAGACCTTCCAGAAATGCACCTTCCATATACTGACACGAAGTAATTTGCGGCAAAATTCTGTTTTTCTACCACACTCATGGTAATCGCTGCATCGATTTTGTAAAAAAACCACGTTAAACAGTTTTCCCTGTTCCCCGTTATTGTACTTTTTAGCTGCGACGAACGAAATTTCGATCCGTGTCGGTTTTCAGGCCCGGTCGCCAAATACCCGTTCCGGGACCACAACGCCCCACAGTTTGAGCAAATCATTGCGCTTTGCAGTGATGTTGCCGAGTTTTTGGATTCAGACAAACGAAACGTTGTGGTCATCAACTGCAAAGCCGGCAAAGTAAGCTTCCACCATTTAGTTGAGTCTAGCCGCTTTTTTGTCGGTGCAGGGCGAAAAGTTGTAGTCTCTTCAATATGCATCCCCTCAACAAGCAATAAACTGGGGGTTTTCGAGAAGGAAGATTTTTCGGAAGATTTTTTATAATCTGCTGTAAGCTGACGAATATCTTTACCAGTGTGCTATAACCATTCACATGGTGACACTGTAACCGGTTAACCCTAGGACAGTGGTCCCTCGAACTTTTTTGCACCCTTCCTGTCTGTGATCAGCTCTACTGGTGATGTCTCCTTCGAAAGCTGAACGCTAGTAAGCAAGTTTGTTTAGTTGTTTATCCGTCTCTCTGTTTGAAGCAATTGAGCGGGCCAGGCTAATATCATCATGCGATATTAGGTATAGCGGACGCCTTGTAAGGTACCTTTAATGCAGAATAGCTTTACACTACTAGATCACGTTTCGTTATGACCCACGGTTCATCATCATCGACGGCATGAAATCAGTGTTCCACACCGATGCTTCATTGCCGTATGACCCACGGTTGCTATTCTATGTTGGAATATAGGGTGTCTCGTGGGTTGAATATGCTGCGTACCGAACCTATCAACTGTGTTGAAAAGGGTTCAGCTGTAGCACCCCTTCGGTGCGTAACTACCATGCCACCAGAAGAAAGCACGTGGGTTGGGATACTGCCAGGTTGCCCAAGCCTAGAAAAGGGAAGTTGAGAGGCAGAGATTGGGTTCGAACCGCGGAACTCCCGGCCAGTACGTTCGCACTCTAACAACCGAGCCATCCCGTCCCCACACAGCTAATGGGATTCCTGGCAGATAAACACTCCTTCGTTATGCATCCATGTGAAGTCCGAACGATGTGTTTTCTTCCCGCACACGATGTCGTGCTCAGCGCATTCATTCAGTGACTACTGCAATTACAAGCTAACCTAGCTTGGTATCATCATCAATGCAGTACTAAATGAATGCATTGTCACCAGCAAAAACGGTTGGGGTGTATTTGCTACGTGATACACACCCTCCTAATCAGTATGCACGAGTAATTTCAAAATGTTGGCGACTCTGCACATTTTCGGCTTTCGTATTGCTTTCCCACAACTTTTGTTTAACAGTTCTAACGAGGATGTGGTTAGCTTCCGCATCCACGCCTATGTTACGACTCGAACGGCCCTTGATTGTGTATACCTGTTTTACTAAGTACCCATAATACGTTCGCTCATTTCCTATTCAGTTATCCGTGTTTCACAAATAATCATATTTTTTCTGTGACCATGGCCTTAATCGAATTCCTGCATTCCTCTTCAATTCGCCTATTCCAGGGACGTACTGGTGTAATGGTTTGTGGTTGCTTGCTTCACCTTGGTCTAGCTTCCTGTGCTACCGATGCCTTGAAACTGTACGGGGAAAAGCGAACGGATAATGGGAAAGGTGTGACTATTCCCAGTCAACGTCGATATGTGCAATACTACGACACATTGTTGAGCGAAAACTTGGTCTACAGGCGAATACCATTATACCTAAAGGAAATCCGGATTAGCGGGCTTCGCACGCAACCAGGTAACACAATCCCGCGTTCTTCTTTATTCATATTTGATGTACTTCGGTGCAGTTGTGTCCGACTTACCTGCGGTTTTTCTTACTAGGTGTTGTGTTAATCGGTCCATGCACGGTATTATTGATGTTGAATCAGAGCTCGTGCTTGTTGCTGTTTTCAGTCGTTTCCTGGTTAGCGAAGAGGATCGAAAATTGTATTACTGTTTGAATCTCGTGCAGTAGCTTACATTTCAGGTCAAGTTGTTCTAATCCTGGATCAGGACTTCTACACATTTTATATGCCGTGCTGCGTAAGTACGAGTTACACATGACCACTTAAAGACACACTGCTTATTTTTAATGACTATTTGCTGACGGTTCCGTTAATGTCTCCAACTGTTCACTTAACGTCCGATCAGCCATACCGTTCACTGTATAGAGTTAAGTGTAAGGTAATGGTGGACATCAATCCTCTCCACTCAACTTGAGTAGCTTATGCGTAAGCGTCTGGTTTCAGATGTCCACAGGACGTCAGGTACTCCCAAGCGGTGGTGTTTGTAGCCTTCCACAAGGTGCGGTTCACTTCACGAGAAGCATGGAATTACTGTAACTACCAGGATGAAACAACGATGGTTTTCGCATACCGTTCTTGCACCATCCTTGAAATTGGGGATTACTTTTGGTGTGTACTCAGTTCAGTTAATATCCAATCATCGTTTCTTATGGCCCACAATAGGCTTGTACTCAAGGCTTCATCACCTTTGGAAGTGCGAGATACATACGGTCTATCACTGTTCCTAAAGAAGGATTATCAGTAATATTTTTCTCAGGATTACGTAATCTAAAGTTTGTGTTGCTGCAGCTCAGCTGAATTGCCCTTCAGAATCCTACATCCACTGCTTTGTACAGCTTTTCCGAACATGAATAACGATTCTGTCTACTTTGAAGATGGTTTACTAATACCTGTCTCTTTATGGTTGATTCACCTTAAAATATACTGTAACTATTTTCCGCCTCTACCTCCAGGGCAGTCGCTGAACGCCAGCGCCCTATATCCTTCCCGAGATTATTGCAGTAGGCAAGGAATTGGATGACTAGTACGGTTTCTCCTGTCAGTAAGAGTCGCTGTTTGTGACAGCATTCAGTATTCATTGGGTAGACTGGAATGCCTTTTCAGATAAGCTTAAAAGCTCACAATGTGGTCTCTTCCAGCCTTCGCATTCACATATGACCATCCTGGCCATTTCTCAATAATCTTAGTTGGTTTTCAGCCAACTATGTCCGTTAATTCCAATCTGCAGAGTTAATTTGTACCTGGTTGGAGACACTACAGGATATGACTGCCAACCGATGTCAGTGGCGTTCTTGTTGTCAGTTTCTATCCAGATTGCCTGAGTGAGCGTCTGTAGGTATAGGCACCTCGGAATGATTGTGGTGAGCTAGCACCAAGTCCCTTCCCCGCCCCCTTTACTCTTTTCTTTACAATAAGGCTTTCAAATAAATCATGGTTGTACGACAGTGAAGCATCGGTGTTGAACACTTATGTCATGCTGTCGATGATGATGATGAATTTGTACGTGTCGGATTGAATGAATTTGTGTCGGCCTGGTTGACCTCGGAAGAACGGCAGTGCATACCTCCACATAGGAATGATAAGCACCAATTTCAGAATGATCGACACCCTGGATTGATGCCCTCCGCCTGCAACTAACGGGCACAGGATCTAGCTGGTTCGCAGTTGGTGGGCTGTAGTAGCTTGGCGTGCGCTCCTTCAAACGCTCGCCTGTTTAGACGCATAAATCCAGATGCGCCCAGCGTACGCCGCTGGAGTGACTGTGAATTATACAAATCTGGAAAACACCTGCAACGGACTTAGGGTTGATGTAAGCCAATAGGCTAACCACATTCCTTAGAAAAATGTTCCTCTATAGAGGACCAGTGGATCAAAAAGCACTAGCGTCTTTTTGATAGAGACCCCGCGTCGTTAACCATGTGGTAATCTCTTGGTTGCAGATGGATGCTGATTTTTCAGAGATAATTTTCCTACAGCCAGTCGCTTTTGCTTACATGATTAAGTTTTTGTAAGATATGTATGATAGTTTTTATAAAAGCGAGCGCAGTTGCTCGCGACTGTATCGGTTGAATGCTTGTGATTGCTGGTTTCACAATTCAGGATGGCTACAAACTTGGAGCATAATCGCGCACTCAGTGTGAATTTGGTTTGGTAGTCCGCACTCAACTCTCTCGTTACGTAGTCTCTTCAGTCCATTTGTATTATTTGCTCAGGTTCTATTGTCGATGTCAAGCTGCAGACATACCCTGCCACTGACGAACATTGTTTGTGTACCTGTCAAACCAAGCTCTCCGATCATCATTCTCCGCGTGGCCTGGCCCCAAAAACGGGCTATTTCGGTGGCCTAACTTCCAAGCACAAGCCTGCGGACACTTCCAATTCTCCGGCTAATTCGTGTTCTAGTCTCAACTCCGCTCTAGGGCGTGAAACAGTGACCTTCCACAGTGAGCCAACCCTGCGCCCAATCTGTGGTTTTGGATCAGGACCTTTGATGACGATCAGCACTTTAACCTCTCTCCCTGTCTACCATGATCCGGTTACTATTTGTGCTGACAAGCGAATATGTTTGATTGGTGATATACGGGTCAAGGTCGGCCTCAGACAGCCTGTGCGCAATAGGGTAAGTCCACGGTGTTGTCACTCCGCTATCAAAGATTCTTCTGGTTTGTTCTCTCCCTCCATATTTATTGGTTATAAGGTCTGTTATAAATTCTTGACCGAGATGACTTATACTTTAACCTTCGCCTATGGTTTGTTAGATTCAATATTCGAAACCTGCATGTTGAACATCATTTAGTTTGTTCCCAGAGATGCATTGTTCGTTTGTGCACGAATTCAGTATTTATTTCCATTCCGTTGACTTGCATTCCGTTCCGCTCTGTGATACGCAAAGGTGATCAATGCACGTACAGGATGTATTGTTGCTTTCTGGGTTCGCATTACTTCCACTATTATTGTCATCGGGTCATTGGCTCCGGTTAGGGCATCTCAAGTAATCTCTACTAAAAGCTGAACTGTAGGTCAGAATTTTAAATAGAAACGAATCCATTTCCCTGTCCTGAGTATCCTACATCATTGCAGATGTTCGTTCACCTGTCCTTATCCACAGAGCTTTCCCTTTAACTGGTCCACTGCGGTCCGTCCATGTCAAAGTCCTCTAACCATTGTTCCATATCTAAACGACCTCCCAGCAATATAAACCAAATCACTCCATTACTAATTTCAGTATATCTAATGGGTGTTGCGGCTTTCCACGTCCGTACTCCCTATCCAGTTGGACAAGAGACATTTGTTGTTGAAACTTCTATTTCCCTTTTCTGTCTCTGTTATGTCTCCGAAATACGTATATAAAATCGCACTCACTCAGGGTGGAAGTGTTGGATCTCGAGATGGTTCAGTGATTAAGGCACGAACTTACCTTTGACCGGAAGGTTCGTGGTTCGAACTCGGCCCGTGTATGTCGACGGCTCTTGTTTAAGCTTGGGCAACTTGGCAGTATCTTGGTCCTCGTACATGCCAGCTGAGCACCGAAAGGATGTCATAACTGAACGAAACAGCCTTCTGTGTGCCGTATGATTGTCTGGTTCATTTGAGATCAATGCAGTTCGGTGCAGTAAATGGTCTTTCTTCGTGTTGGAATACGTCTTGATAGAATGAAGTTCCGAACGGATGTTATTGGTGGTGGTTCATATAACTGTCCAAGTTGAATAGCTATACCAGGAAGAAGCACATTTCTGTAGTGGATTTGGACCGGATTCTCTGCTGATAAACAACTGACTAACTGAAATCGTTTCGAACACCTTTCNTTTCGGAAGACCACGTAGTACACAATAGCTAACCAGACGGCAGTTTTTAGATTAGCGGGATAGACAATCGCATTCAAGAAACGCCTGTTCCAGCAGGTGAACAATCCCGTTATTGTTGATCTGCGCTATGATAGCACTTTGGAGTTACAATTAATAGTAGTACAAACCCGATTACCAACACCGTCTCATTTTACGTATGCATTTGGACACCCGGGCAATCACTGTCCATTTTTCTACGAAATAAGTCAGCCTCAGAAAGCCCCCTCTTCTCAATTGGTTCGTTCTGCAGATCTCTAAGGTATTTAATGCTTATGAATTTGGGTTGATATAACGGATGCCTCCCTACTGGATTTTCTGTGATCTTCAGAATCTTTGTCGTTTGTGGTTCAATACCTTTTTCGTGGCTTCTTCCACGAATTCGCGGAGAAATACCATACAAAGGGAGGATGATAATGAAAATGGGACTGCTACTACTTCCATTCCAAACTCCAGCGCACCTGACTACCTAACGAAATTAAGTGCTCTTCACCTCCAAAACAAGTTGGACTCCGCTCCAACAAAGTACACTGCAGCAACCGGAAACTGCCCAATCGAATCTGGCAACTCTCCGGGTCATGCCACATGTGGTTTGCATTCTGGTCCTGCTGCATCGTGTGAGGTTAGTGTCGGTTGCAATTTCGCTACAGCAGTCTTGGAGCACCGTATTTATTTCATCCACGTGAACGACTCAAAATACTCGTATGGTTTGGTAGCAATATCCGTGTTCAAAATTATACTTACAGATCTATAGCCATAACGGTTTATTTATAGTAAAGTCTATTGTGAAAGGAATAAAGGAAATGAACCTTTTGTCTCCACTATCTGTTCACCACCCATTGTGGTGACTCATGGGCCACATCGTTTATTGACAGCGCACACTTTTCGTGATCTCATTCATGCTCTTCTCGAAGTCACGTTAGCCATGTTCGTTCCAATGAGCGGACGATAACCGGACATGCGTAGCACAACCATATACCGAATACCTGTGCAGTGACATTTGTATGGGTAACCAACCGATCAAGGACTTTGATTGGGGCGTTCGGACCACTCATCTGTCCGCGTAATTCAACTCTCTCACTGTGGTTCTTATGCATCTGTTTCGGGGTCTAGGTGACCCTTTGAGTCGGCATATTAGTGAGAGACGAGGGTTAACACTAACTGTCACAATAAGCGGCACTGTTGGTGAAAAATAGACATGTGGAGGGGGAGGTGACATGTCATTGACCTGTCTCAGTGAGAAATGTACATGCATAGTGCGGTCAGATAGCTCGAGGCGGGAACTGTATCCGTCGATGGACCACTAGTGTTTAAAACAGTTCTTGATACCCACGGCACTTGATGTCACTGGCTTTTTCGATTTTCTGTGATTCTCTAATTAGTGTAATAATTACTGGCAAGCATACACTCCCGTCGTTAAGCGATACTAAGCGTTTCCAGCTAACGTGCGCATTATACGGTTGTCACCCGCCCCAGAAATAATATCCACAAATACTGCGGTCGTAAACTTGGGTTTGTGCGAATACGTCAGTAATCAAAGTGGTGATTTACATTTTGTTTACATTTTTGGTTATGTCCCCTGGGCTCATACTATTACTAACGGGTCCTAATATCACAATTTATCAACGAATAATAGGATGTTCGACTGATGTGTTTACCCGGTGAGTCCGTGGAGCAGGCCATCCACCTAAAATGCACCGAACGCATTCTTGATTTTTCGGTTGGTTTGGGCGACCCGGCAATATTCCGCTCGCTCTGCTCCTTTCCTCTGGTGAAGCGATGAGACTTGATGAATTCGACAGATTCCGTTCGACTCGTGTTTTCATGTTTGAAAGAAGCAGAACGTGGGAGCAGTACTTGAATTGCTGGCCAGGGTCATTCAATCCTTCGCGCATGTAGTCCTGTTGCGGGATGTTCGTATTCGTGCACAGATGGTGGTAGCCATAATACAAATCAGAAGGTGTATGTGCACTAATAGAAGTTTTTAGCATGGTTGCGATACGTATAAAAGTAAATACAGTGCGAGAATGGGAGCAAGTCAAAAGGGAACTTATCGTATATGAGGAGTCCCTTGTGGAAGTCCGGACGCTGGGAACGTGTTTTTCTCCGCAGTTAGACTGCTACACGTACTCCATGGTTGTCCGTGAACTTGTGGAGAGGTTGACGTCCTGCTCCCTGCGCGCGCGCGAGTCTGTGTGTCCTGACTGGGTTCGGTTTCCCTTTATGTAGGTCCCAGTGCCTATACGTGGGGCGTCGGCACATGAGTGGTTGCTACGCTGACTAGACGGTGCAGACAATCGATGTCCGATGAGTCAGCTTAATGCGACGTGTTTGTGCGTATGAGGAAAAAGACAAGCCTCGCGATCCAGTGAGCGACTGTGAGTTGAACAGTCAAGTATGTGAGTGACCGGGTCGCTACAACTACTCGCCCTCCAGCGAAAGAGAAAAATAGGTGCGGGAGGCATTCAACAGCATTGAGTGAGCATGGTCGAATCGGTAGTCCGAAGTGGGAAAGGTACCGATGTGTGAGTGAGTATGGCGAAGTATCTTTGAACGTTGAC